>NW_024870812.1:1440000-1685821 GCF_019054845.1 Dipodomys spectabilis | reverse complement strand
AAAATATGTCAAACACAATAAAAAGGACAATTACCCATCAGACAGATGCTTATCATCTTGACAAGTTGGAGAACAACAGTCTGAGAATTTGCAGAATTCCTGAAAGGACAATATTTGAATTCAAAAGAAAGAGGAAAACACTTAAAATATTGAAAGACAAACATCCACCAATCGGTCATGCCTATAATCCTAGATGCTCAAGAGGCTCATTAGTGGCTAAAGACAAGCAAGATATAACTAGATAACATCAACTGATAACTTTTCATATTTCAAAAAAGGACAGTATAACAGAAGTGAAAATATATGCAACAGATAGAGGGCATATATTTGTTAATGCTACAATATTAATGCTACAATGATCCTGAATCTTAACTATTTTTATATCTTCTAATTCTATATAAATTATTTCTGAATAGGATATTTATTTAAAGAACATATGGAAATTAATAGTCAATAGGAGAAGCATATGCAATAAGCTCCTCTTTAGTATCTAAGAAAAAAGAAAAAGTGACTAGCATGACCATTATATAAGAAGATGACACAAAATATATTAATGCATTTGTGGAGAAATTGCTATACTCCAAACAGCAGATCGATTTGTATAATACTGCAATCACTTTATCTAGCAAGTTTTCAAGTCTTCAAAAGGTCAAAGAGAATTGTATAGGATCCATGCATTACACTTCTATGAATATATAGAGAAGTAAAAACTTGTTTGCACAGGTAATGTAGTTCATTGACAGTACACTGGAATGGTATATGTTAGACCCTAGAAATAATCCGCAAAAACAAATTTTGAAAAGATACACTTGTACCTGAATTTTATATCTATTTTAAAGTCTGTTCTAAAGTTTACAGATTTTCTATTTGAAGAAATGCAAGTTTGTGAAAATTACGATTGAAAAACCCATGCTTGTCTAATTCGCTTCCAAACCACTAAAATGTATACAATAAAAAGGAGATAATATATTGCATGTGAATTACATGTCAGCAATAAACTAGTCAAAAATATTTCACACAAAATTCAGAATACCTAGAAATATTTTCGCTGTTGGCTAAAAACTCTCTGTAAACTACAGCTTTTATTTATTTATTTATTTATTTATTTATTTTTTGGTCAGTTGTGGGGCTTGAATTCTGGGCTTGGGCACTGTCCCTCAGCTCTTCAGCTCAAGGCCAGCACTCTACCACTTGAGCTACAGCGCCACTTCCGGTTTTCTGGTGGTTTATTGGAGATAGGAGTCTCACGGTCTCTCTTGCCCGGGCTGGCTTTGAACCACGATCCTCAGATCTCAGCCTCCTGAGTAGCTAGGATTACAGGCGTGAGCCACCAGCGCCAGGCTTAAACTACAGTTTTTAAAACGAAGATGTGATTTCTGTGTATTTTGAGTTTATACAGAGATAACTAAATCAAAAAGTGTATGTGATAACTGGAATAGCTTGAAATTAGGTATCTCTTATGAATAATTAATAACTTTTTCTGGAAGAAATTTTAGAAATGAAAGAAGACATATATATATCCTCATGCATTTTATGAAAGCCATATGTTACTTGCTCAATCAAATTGCTTTTCTCTACTTTGCTAGGAAAAAGTATTCTCAACATACGAGCCAATAACAATGAAAAGAAACAAAATACACAATCATGGTGATTTATTTGGGAAAATAATAAGTGAAATAAAAAAATTCCACTTAAGGGCCTCCGATATTAGTGTCTATGAAGATATTCCTGAATGCCAACATCCACTGAATTTTTGGAATTTTAATTTCTACTAACATATGAAAACTAGAACAAGAAAAGAAATATAGTCTTAGATCAAACCAGCCTTGAAATATTTTTTTGAGGGGGTCCGGTGGTGGGGCCTGAACTCTGGGCCTGGGCGCGGTCCCTCAGCTCTTCAGCTCAAGGCTAGTGCACTACAATTTCAGCCACAATGCCACTTCTTGCTGTTTTTTTTTTTTGCTTATATGATGCTGAGGAATCGAACTCAGGGCCTCATGCATGCAGTGCAAGCACTTTACCACTGAGTCACCTTCCAAGCCCTGGAATAATTTTCTTAATGGTTTTCTTTTTCTTTTTTTAAAATTTTATTAATAAAATTTTTATTGTGAAAATACCTGCAGAGGAGATACAATTTCTGTTTTTTAAGGTCTTCAAGCATTTATTTATCTTATTTTATTTTTAATTTTTTCTTATTGTGAAAATATCATACAGAAGAGTTACAATTACATGGGCAAGATAATGAATACATTTCTTATCAAGCATTGTTGCCTCTTCTTTGTTTCCCCTTTCTATCCCTTCCCATCCTTCCCCTATCCCCCTCTCAATCCTGCTCCCCTCAAGCAAAGACGTGAAGTTCATTTTTGCACATAACGTATTGTACATCTCATTGTTGCAACGGATCCACATGTATCCCTATTTAAACTATTTGTGTTTTCACTTCTCCTCCACAAATTATACCAACCTAAAATTCAGTGAAAGCAGGGGTTACACCATGGGGGAGAGACATACAAAGCAACAAAAATATAATCTTATAAATGTGTTAGAAACAACCACATGAAAGAAAAATGCATTTGAATACATAACTTAGGGTTCATTTTTCTAACATCAACTTATCTGACCTTTTCTGCTTGACTCAGACATATACTAGTCATTGCAAATAAGGGAAACCATGGGACCTAAGTTTCTTTGGGCCTGGCTTACTTCACTTAATATAATTTTCCCAATACTTTTCATTTCCTAAAAAATGTAGCAATGTCATTCTTTCCTGTGGAGGCATAGCATTCCATTGTGTATATACACCACATTTTCTTGATCCATTCATCTACTGAGGGGCATCTGGGTTGGTTCCATATTTTAGCTATGGTAAATGCTGCTGCAATAAACATAGTCCTGCTGGGAGCTTTAGTGTGGCCTTGTTTGTGATCACGTGGGTAAATGCTGGGTCATAGGGGAGCTCTATGTGGAGCATTTTCAGGAACCTCCATACTGCTTTCCAAAGTGGTTGAACAAATTTACACTCCCACCAACAATGTAGTAAGGTTCCCTTCTGTCGACATTCCCTCCAGCATCTGTGGTTATTAGAGTTCTTGATTATAGCCATTCTAACTGGGGTGAGGTCGTATCTCAATGTTGTTTTGATTTGCATTACTTTTATGGCAAGGGAGGTTGAGCATTTCTTCATGTGTCTATTGGCCATCCTTCTTTCCTCTTCAGAGAAGATTCTCTTTAAGTCTTTAGCCCAATTATTTATTGGGAAGTTGTTTCTTTGAAGATAGGTTGTTGGTGGATTTAATTTATTGAATTCCACGTATATTTTAGATATGAGACCCTTGTCTGTTGTATGGCTAGTGAAGATCTTCTCCCAATCTGTGGGCTTTCAATTGATCTTGCTAGCTATGTCCTTTGCCATACAGAAGTTCTGCAATTCCATGGAATCTCATTTGTCCAACATTTCTTTGATTTGTTGTGTTTCTGGGTCTCTATTAAGAAAATTTCGGCCTGTGCCAAGGAGTCCTAGGGTTTCTCCTATTCCATCCTGTAATGTTTTCAGGGTGTCTGACTCTGAGGTCTTTGATCCATTTGGAATTGATTCTGGTGCAGGGTGATACATAAGGATCTAGCTTAATTTTCTGCAATTAGTTGACAAATTTTGCCAGCACCATTTACTGAAGAGGCTGTCTTTCTTCCATTCTACTTTTTTAGCTCCCTTATTGAAAATAAGATGGCTATAAGTCTGTAGGCTCATTTCTGGGTTTTCAATTCTATTCCATTGGTCCTGAGGTCTGTTCTTGTGTCAGTACCAATCTGTTTTGATTACTATGGCTTTGTAGTAGAGTTTGAAATTTGGTACTGATATTCCTCCAGCACTGTTCTTTCTGTTTAGGATCGTTTCAGCTATTTGGGGTCTTTTATTGTTCCATATGAATTTTTGGATTGCCTCTTCTATTTCCTTGAAGAATGATGAAGGAATATTGATAGGTATTGCATTGAATTTGTAGATAGCCTTGGGAAGTATTGCCATTTTCCGGATTTTGATCGTTCCAATCTAGGTATATGGGAGTTTTTGCCACTTTCTAAGTTCTGTTTTGATTTCCTTTTTCAGGTTTTTTAGTTAAGATAATTACTAGGTATTTTATTTTGGGGGGGCTATTACGAATGGAGTTGCTTTCCTAATTTCAGTCACACTTTTCTCATTGTTGGCATATAGAAAAGCCATTGGTTATTGAGGGTTACTGCTACTCTGCCAAAGTTTTAAATCAGCTTGAGTAATTTGGGAGTGGAGTTTGTGGGATTCTTTAAATACGAGATTATGTCATTTGCAAAGAGGGGAGTATTACTTCTTCTTTCCCTATCTGGATCCCCTTTATGTTTGCATCTTGTCTTGTTGCTTTAGCGAGGCATTCCAATACTAGATTGAAGAGAAGTGGAGACAATGGACAACCTTGTCTCCTTCCTAAGTTAAGAGGAAATGGCTTTAGTTTTTCACCATTAAGTATAATGCTTCCTGCAGGTTTGTCTTATACAGCCTTTATTGTATTGAGGAATGTTCCAATGAATTCCTAATTTTTCCAAAACCTTCATCATAAAGGGGTGTTTGGTCTTGTCCAATGCTTTTTCTGCATCTATTGAAATACCCATGTGTTTCTTATCCTTGCTCCTGTTGACGTGATGAATAATATTATTTGATTTGTGTATATTGAACCAGCTTTGCATACCTGAAATGAATCCTGTTTGATTGTGGTGTATGATTTTTTGGACGAATTGTTGAAGTCGATTGGCCAAAATTTTGTTGAGAAGTTTTGCATCAATATTCACCAAATAAATGGGTCTACAAAAATAAAAAAGAAATGGATTTACCGTTCTCTTTCTTTGATGAGTCCCTGCCTGGTTTTGGGATGAGGGTTATTGTAAAGCACATGGGCAGCAAAGATGGTGCTGAGTGTGAGTTGAGTGGCCAGAGGCCAATTTGCTTTAGGTTTAGTGCTTAACCAGCCCGAGGAAGCTTAGGGACATGATAGGGTGTGACCTTGACAGTGATTGGTTCCTTCTCCTCCACTGCCATGCCACTTGCTGCTCTTTTATTTGCTTTAAAAAGGGCTTGCTCTGTGTTAATAAATGAGTTTTCCTACTTGACTTGACTCCCCGCTGGGTCTGATTGTCTCCCAGGCTAAGGGGGCTGAGGAACATGAGAATATCCGTGTTACCTTTCCTCAGACCACGTCCATCTTTTGTGGGATGGACAAAGACTGGACATCTGGCGCCCAACTTGGTGCTTGAAAGGGAAAGATACCGGCTGAGGCTAAATGGTCTCTCAGGGTAAGTGAAACCCTTAATATGTGTAATGCTATCTCACAGAAGAAGGAGGAGAGGCAACATTAGGCCTAGAAGGAGTAAAGGAGAACTTGGGAATTGAGAAGGAACAAGAATGGGTCAAATTTGATGGAGAACACACTGAAACATGCACAGTGGAAATCAAATGAGGGTGAAAGTTACTCCCTCTGACTCAGGTGCTCCTGACGGTCCTAAGCCCCCTCCTTATTCCCCCTATTGGGGAGGAGGTACGGAACCCCACTCGACCCTCAAGAGGTACCTGCAAGTCCTGGATCCCTACCGACCTTCTGTGTAGGGACCAAGGCCTTGGGAAGTAACCTACTCGGAGGCCTACCCTGGAAGGGAAGGGCTAATTGAAAGCCTGGACCCTAGGCCACAGGATTCGCTTCCCCAAGCATATGGGGTCAATCTGGCACCAGGATCTAACAGGTCCTGGGAATGGTATCCATGGGAAGCTAAAGATCTTAATGAATTCCACAAGGAGGTGGTGGTATATGGCCCAAACTCTACTTGGGCCCAGAACTTTTTACAGGATATTGCTTATCACCCATGTGTCCTTAAGGACTGGCTGGATGTGACCAAAGCTGTCCTTACCAGTTCTGTTTATTAAATGATGTGCTTTCTTTAAAGAGGAATGCGGAGTGTGAGCAAAGAATATATGGCAGGCTCAACCCAAGATACCTATTACTTATGCCATGTTAACAGGGATGGGGTACTCCACTGGAGTCAAACAGGCCGCAATACCTGGCCCCTACCATGACCAGGTGAGGCAGGCAGGACTTGCCGCGTGGTACAAACTGGGCGATGGGCCTACTGAGTCCCCCATAGCAGGTGTAAAACAAAAACCTGGTGAGCCTCTAGCTGAGTTTGTAGACTGAGGCCAACAGAGCGTTCACCACCAGCTACCAGCAGGTAACTTCTGAGATCAGTTCGTAAAGCTGCTGGTGTGGGAAGGAATGAATGAAGACCATTGCATGGCCTGCACGGGATTGAGAGAGAGTTCCTTGAGCAGATGGGTGGTGGCCTCACAGGATGTGGGAGCACAACAGCAACAGTCCCAATCATTAACTTTAGCTTTACAGGCTAAGACATCTGCAATGACTGAGGCTATTACCAGGTGCTGGCAGCCCAGGGTCGAGGAACCGCAAGACCATGGGGAGAGGGACTTGTTTTAAATGAGGGCAGGAGGGGCACTTTAAGAGGGACTGTTTACAACAATTCCTGCCAACCGGGTGGGGAGGGGCAAACTGCCCCTACACCCTGTCCCAGGGGCAAGGAGTCATACTATTGGAAAAAGGATTGTCCATCCAAGTTTTATTTACATGAGAAGCCCTATTTGGGTGTAGCATCGGCCATTAACCAAACCTAAACTTGTAGCCCTATACCTTATGGTGGAGGAACAGAAAAACCTTGGGCACATACACCCTACTGTGAGTCCTTGGAACACACCGGTATTTGTTATTCAAAAAGCATCTGAGGCTTGGCACATGCTCCAAGATCTATGTTAGGTAAATGAAAGGATGGAGCTAGTAGGAACGCCCCTAAGAAGCATGCCCTGGACTCCCACTATACCTCAAGAATATACCTTGGTTTGGATTGATATTAAAGATTTTTTTATATCACCCTGCATCCAGATGACTGTGAGAAGTTTTCTTTCTCCATCCCTTCTCTTAATTTTCCCAGCCTGATCGGAGGTTTGAATGGATGGTGCTGCCACAAGGAATGACCAATAGCCTGGCATTTTGCCAACAATACACTTGCAACAATACACTTGCAACACACTTTTAGGGCCTGTGCTAGGTTTAGATACCTCCGTTGCTTATGCCTACATGGATGATATAATTCTGGGGCACCAAGACCCCGGACACCTGGAGGGCCTTCTGGCCCTGGTTCTCACCATATTAAAAAAGGGGGGTTTTACCATAGCCCTCAATAAAATTCAAAAGGTACCCCTTTTAAAATGCTCAGGTTCCACCTTACCGTGACTCAGGCCAGCCCCATTAAGCCTTTGCTGGATATTCCAGCCTCTCTAACCTTAATACAACTTCAGACTCTTTTAGGGGAAATCAATTGGATGTTGCCATGGGTTTCTGTCCCTAAAGATAGTCTTGTGCCCTTATTTGCCCTACTAAAAGACAGGATGTCCCAAGAAGTTATTACATTACAGAAAGCCATCAGGCAATATTTTTACAGTTCCATAGCTTTGTTTACCATTAATATTTTAAATTTTTCAAAAAGGGCAACTGAATCCAGATTTCAGAAGCACTGGGGACATCTAAACTCTAAGCCCCAAGTAAAAGTCAGGTGAATGGACCACCGACACAACAATGTAGAGGACCTGACCTCCTAGTTTCTATGGGCAGGGGATTTGGATGCATTATTTCCAATAGGGGAGAAAGCGCCCATTTGGATACCTTCCAGGAACCTTAAGTTTTTTATCCATTTCCTCTATACAGGAGGATGTTCAAGGATAAACTAACCAACAAGAAAAGAAAAATGTCTATGGTGGCCTAGGCTTGTGTTTAAAAGAGGAAAGCCAGAAAGATAACCATTAACCAACCCCAAGGGCAACCAGCCGTTGAGAAGCCTTGTGTTCTCTAACAATTGCAGATGGTGATACTCTGGCTGTTAGCTGTCCTGACCCTCCCAGTCCTGGCAATTGCCCTACGGAATCTGCATCAACCTCAACAAGTGACCTGTGCAGTGATCAGCGCTGGCAATGCAGAAATCATCAGTAGCACCACAAGAGAAGCTGTCCATTAGACCTGGTGGCCTGACCTTCATTTTGATCACAACCTTATGACATTATGTACGGACTGTTTAATATTTCTGTAGGAGCTAATTATTTTAATCTTACCTGCTTTAATTGTCCTTTTATTAATTGCTTGTATAACGACATTATTGAATCCATACTTATTGTTAAACAATCACCTTTTGTTATGCTTCCAGTTTAGATCTTTTTCAACCCCACAGGCAAATAGCTGGATTAGAACAAGCCCCACCTCTGGACTCTTCAGTGGCAAAGACTGCTATCCCATTCTTGACTAATGTTAAAGGACTGCTAATTACATTTCATGGCCTGGTAATGCTTTTCCTGATGGTTTTCCTATGCCTTCCTTGCATTATACGTGCACTGCAAAACTCATATGAGCTTAGCCAGCCAGTTACATAAGATCAAGCTCCAAGGGAATGAATTTCCCTCAAGAGTAATCACAGCCAGAGACCAGTAAGAGGGGGTGTCAGCCTGACCAACCTAAGACAGGGCCTTCAGCTTCACTCTGAAGAAGTTCCTGATGACGGGTAAGGCAGATAAGGCAATCCACCCAACCTAACACAGGTGGGTTCACTTCTTTAAACAAAGAAGGGGGAGAAGTTGGGAGCTCTTGGGAGCTAGGAGTAAAGCTCAAAGCTCCTCTTGACCCCTGTGCTCACTTAAAGGCACGTACAAGGAACTGGCTTACTTAAAAGACACCAGGTACCCAGGATTACTTTGCTACGTCTGCAGTTTGTTTTATATTTTCATGTTTTTCTGGACTATAGTAGAATGGCCTGAGTGTGGGGGCCCATGAAGATGCACCGTGTGGCATGTGTAGGATTCCCAATACCCAGTGTGCTCCCATGTTCTGAAGAGAATGACCTTACAAGATACTGACTTTTATATATGCCCAGGAATTACTTGAACTGCTTTGGACATGTCTAACTGTGGTGGGACTGATGTTTATTACTGTGCTAGGTGGGGATGTGAGGTAACTGGGACAGGCTCTTGGATCATGCACGAGGGCCCTCCCTATCCTTGTCTGGCGAATCAGGCCCGCCAGACTTGCCTCGAACCCCCAGCATGGCCAATGCTATTCTTACCAATGTAATCCTGTAAAAATAACCATTACAGAGGAGGGAAAAGGATAACTAATTTAGAGGTGGGTCTGCCATTAAAACAAAAAAGGGGGAATCTGTAGAACACATGGGCACCAAAGATGGCTCTGAGAGGGAGTTGAGTGGTCAAAGCCCAATTTTGTTTACATTCAGTGTGTAACCAGCCGGTGGAAACTTAGGTGCATGGTAGGGTGTGACCTTGACAGTGATTGGTTCCTTCTCCTCCAAAGCCATGCCACCCAATGCTTTTTTTTTTTTGCTTTAAAAAGGGCCTGTTCTGTGTTAATAAATGAGCTTTCCTGCTTGACTTGACTGACCGCTGGGTCTGATTATCTCATGGGCTAAGGGAGGCTGGGTAACAGGTGAGTGGCCACATTACCTTTCCTTGGCCCCCATCCATCATTCGTGGGACGAACGAAGACCCGACAGGTTTTGATGGCTTCATAGAATGAGTTCGGTAGTGAACTTTCTTTTTCAATTTCATTGAAGGGTTGGAGGAGTATTTGTGTGAGCTCTGCTTTGAATGCTTTGTAGAATTCTGCTGTAAAACCATCTGGTCCTGGGTTTTTCTTAGATGGGAGCACTCTAATTGCTGTTTCTACTTCAATACTCGATATGGGCCTGTTAAAATGATTTAACTCATCTTGGTTTAGTTTCGGCATGTCAATATTTGCTAGGAAAAGATCCATTTCTGCCAAGTTCTCAAATTTATTAGTATAAAGTTTTGAGAAGTATTCCCTTATAATGTTCTGAATCTTGCTTGTTTCTCTGGTGATGTTTTATTCTAACCTCTAAGTTTATTTATTTGGGTTGTTCTGTTCTTTTTCTGATAAGGTTTGCTAAGGGTCTGTCAATTTTGTTAATTTTTTAGAAGAACCAATTCTTTCTTTTGTTGATTCTTTCTATGGTTTTTGTGGATTCTAATTCATTTAATTCGGATTTAATTTTAATTATTTCTTTCCATCTACTGGATAGGAGTTTATATTGCTGCTCTTATTTAAGGAGGCTCAGATGCCTTATTATACTGTTGGTTTCAGATCTTTCCAATTTGTTGATGTAGGAACTCAAAGCTATAAACTTGCCCCTGAGTACTGCCTTTGCTCTTTCCCAGAAGAGCTGGTAATTTGTGTGTTCATTTTTGTTGAATATCATGAACATTTGAATTTCCTTTCTAATCTCTTCCATGACCCACTGGCGATTCAGCAGTGTGTTGTTCAGCCTCCATGTGTTACAGGACTTTCTGTGGTGGCTATTGGTGGTGAGTTCTATTTTTATTCCCTTGTGGTGTGAGAGAATGCAAGGCATAAGTTCAATGATTTTGAATTTCGACAAGTTTGCTTTGTGGCCTAAAATGTGGACTATTTTGGAAAATGTTCCATGTGTTGCTGAGAAAAACGTGTATTCTGAAGCTGTTGGGTGAAACATTCGGTAGATGTCTGTGAAATCTAGTTGATCTATGCAGTTGTTTTGATCTGCGATTTCTCGAGTTGATCTATCTAGTGGGGAAAGTGGTGTGTTAAAGTCCCCAACAATTAATGTCTTTGGAACTGTGTGGGATATGAGGAAAAGTAGTGTTTCTTGGATAAATTTAAGTGTTCCATTGTTTGGTGAATAGGTATTTACAATTGTAATATTCTCAGGGAGGAGAGATCCCTTAATTATTAGTATGTAGCGACATTCTTTATCTTTCCTTACTAATTTTAATTTGAAGTCTATTTTATCTGATATTAGGATAGCAACTCCTGCCTTTTCATGGGGGCCGTTTGCTTGGTAGATTTGGTTCCAGCCTTTCACGTTGAAAATGTGCTTGTTTTTATGAGCAAGATGTGACTCCTGAAGGGAACAGACAGAAGGATTTTGCTTTTTAACCAACTGGGCAGTCTGTGTGGTTAATTGGAGAGTTAAGTCCGTTAATGTTGACAGATAGGACTGAGAGGTATTTGGGAGTTTCTGCCATTTTATGCACCTTCTTGGGGTCTGCAGCAACTGCGTTCTTCCTATGGTTATTGGATTCCCAGTTTGGGTGTTGTTTCTTGGCCTTTATTGTGGTCTTGTTAGTTTTCTCTGTGTAGGAAATCATTAAGAATATTTTGTAGGGCTGGTTTGGTGGAGATATATTGTTTCAGTTGTTCTTGGTATGGAAGATTTTTAGTTTACCTTCGGTTATGAAGGAGTGTAAAGCTGGGTACAGTATTCTTCCTTGATAGTTGTTTGTCTGTAGTTCATGGCATACATCATTCCAGGCTCTTCTTGCTTTGATTATCTTTGCTGAGAAATCTGAGATGATTCTAATTGGTTTCTCTTTACAGGTGATTCATCTTTCCTCCTTGAGAGCTTTAAGGATCTTTTCCTTGGTCTGAATTGATCCAGTGTGGATTATAATGTGACAGTGGAATGTCCTATTCTGGTCTGGTCTATTTGGAGTCCTAAAACTTATTGTATTTGAATAGGCTGCTAGGATCCTGTTAAACAAATTTCCTAGACCATTAACTTCTGTTTTTAAGTGCTCCTCTACACCCATTATGCTCAGAGTAGGCCTTCTGATGGTGTCTTCCAAATGTTGAATAGATCTATCATATTTCTTGGATTTGTCTTGGATGGTTTTATGTTTCTTCTCTATATTATCCATGCTATCTTCAATCCCCAAGACTCAATCTTCTGCAGGTTCTAACCTACTATCAAGACTTTCTACTTTGTTTTTTTTTCTTTTATTTCTAGTTGGTCGGCTTTGATGGCTTCAAATTTTTTGTTGGAGCTTTGTTTTAGATCTTGTATGGACTTCTTTACTTCCTTAATTTGGTGTTCAGTGTTTATTCTCAAATCACGTAGTTGATTAGTTATGGTTTCCTTGGACTCCCATTCCTTCTGCTGGGTTCCATTCAGCATTCCCTTTGTGGACTCCCTGAGTTCTTTCAGTTCTCCATTTATGGATTCCATGAATGCCTTTAATGATCTTTGTGTATTCTCATCCTGTTCTCTCAATTCCTGTATTACTCTTTGATTAGCTTCCACCAGTTCATGCGGTTCCTGTAGCTCTCTTTGACTGATCTCAGCCTGCTCACACCATTTCTTTATTTCAGTTTGAGTGCTCTCAAGCTGCTCATGCAATTCCTGTATCAATGTTTCAGTAGCTTCCTCATGCTCATGATATTCCTGTACTGGCCTTTCTTTTGCCTCCTCTCTCTCCCTATCATGCTCACACAGAGTCCTTTGCAGGTTTTCAATCTTTTCATTTACCATGTTTACCAGTAATGTGTGTAGAGCTTTTTGGGAACTCTCCTCTGGATTATTAATTAACTGTTCTGTCCACTGTTTATCATGAGGGGGAGTTGAGATACTCGGACTTGCCATTTTTCTTGTCTTCTTCCTGCTTGCTCAGCCCATTTGGGATGAAAGTAACACCAGTTTTGTGCTAGATCTCTATGTTAAGGGAAGCATAAACCAACGTTTGCAGTTGCTCAGTCAAAGTCTGCAGATACACTCTAGTTCAACAGATTTATCTATTCAATATCAAACAACCATGTATTAATGGGTTATGAACCCCAAAGAAGATTTTGGCAAACTAGAAATTATTAGGTTTAAGGAGAGATGTGGGTAAAAATGGAGATAAAAAGATACGGAAAGGCAGAGGGTGAGTTAACTTAACTAAGTCCTAATCTCAAAGCGTAAAATAAGTTGGATAGAATGATAGTAGAGAGAGAGAAAAGAAAAGAAGAGAAAGATAGTAAAACAGACAAGAAAAAAATAGAAAAACAAATATTAAAAATTAAAAACTGAAACACTTAAAAACTTTAAAATTATGCAAATTTAAAAACGTAATATTCAGTGAAGAATGTGGATAGATAAGATAAGGGTACAGATAAAAAGGAGATGTGGGAAACTTAAAAACTGCTTAAAATATTATATAGATATATAAAGGTAGTACTACTATTAAGCAATTTAAATCTAAAAGGTTTTGAATTGAGTAATGCATTTCTGGATGAAATGTGTACACAATGGGGGATAAGATCTGATAATTGAATACCGGTATATCTGAGGATGAGCAGAAGAGCAATTAAGTCATGCAAAGAAGAACAAAAGAGAAGAAAAGGTGAAAAGAAGATCAGTAGCGCTAAGCAAGAAAGAAAAAACAGAAAAGAAAGAAAAAAAAGAAAAAAGAGAAAAAAGTACACACTTATACTCTTAAAATAAAAATTATTAGAGGAAGAAAAAAGTTAATAGAAAACAATTTTATTTAAAAAAAAAGTTCAATATTAAAAATTTTAAAAAGTTTAAAATTTTTTTAAAAAACAGGTACAAAAAAGTTCTTTGAATTTTTGGGGAGGTTGGGAAGATCCTGTATCTCCCTTGTGTCCTTAACCTGTCTCTAGTTGGAGTCTCTGGTCTGCTTGTGGTGTTTGATTTTGCTGTGGCTTGGTTGGTTTCTTAAGTCGGTTAGTTTGAGCAGGCTGAAAAATGTTCTGCTTATCCAGGATTTTTTTATCCTCCTCCCAGGCTAGTTCAATGGGAGGGAGATCTGCTTTGAGTATCACAAAAGAGAGAGGTGGCTGTTTCCTCTAGTTTAGAGATGCTGTATTGAGGCTAGGTTCTGGGTAGAATTGAGGCCTTTCAGCAAACAGTATCTTTTCCCTGAGGGGCTAGCTTCTGAGTCACTCACAGAGCCCAGCCTGGAGCCTTTTTCAGGGTTTATGTTTGCTGTATTTCAATTGATTTAAAAGGCTGCTGTAGGGAGGGGCACCCTCTGTCTCTGTGTACCCAGTGAAGAAATCCACTTCTGGGGCTTGCAGCCTGTGCTCGGTGACTTTTTCCTTGGTGGAGCTGAGCTTAGCAGGTCAGGTTAGGTTCCTTTGACCTGCTAAATTACTCTTGTTTTCTTCCAATGCCTGTGTTGGAGATAGATACTCAGCCAGGCCTTTGTCAGTATCAAAGATAGAGATCTCTGGTAGTGGGAAGGGGAGGAGTGGCCTTCCCTCCTCTGATCCCTGAGAAGGAGTGAGGATGTCAGGCTTCTACTCACGCCAGAATCTTGGTTTCTGTGTTGTCTCTGGTCTGTGAACTGCAGGATTAAGATGTCTGCTCCTTGTCAGTTCTTGCTGGTGTTGAGTAGAATCCGCTCACCTGCTGCCTCTGGTGACTTCGTCCCAGACTCTCTGTGTAGCAGGTATAGCGGCTCCGGCCACCGCTGCAGCTGCCACCGCAGCTGCGGAGGCTGGCAAGTGCTCAGATCTGTCTCCTTGCCTCGATTTTCCCTCTCTGGCTTAATTCTCTGTCCTGTGATGGCAAACTTGGTGTGATTCTCTGGCTTAGGAATGTTTACTGGAACAAAAAACTGTTTCTATGTGAGAGCTTTTTTAGCCTACAGTTTGTCTGCCATCATTCCGGAACTCCCTCTGAAACTTTTATTCAAATATTTTTCATTTCAAAGATAAGCAGTCTATTTTTCTAAAAGTTTCCTAGTGTAAAATAACTAATATTTCAATAGAAAGTAGAGTTTATTAATTTCAAGGGAATTTTAGATATACACATGATATTGTAGTAACGTTTATAGTATATTACTTGAAAAAATTCTGTTCAAACTCTTAAATATTTGAGTGTAATGAGAGGGAGAGAGGAAGATAATTCATACTGGTTAGGAATTTGCAATGCTTCAAAAATCTATTCAATAATTTGTTATAAGCACATAATCAAGCTACCTGGTATGGCTTAGTTTTTTTTGTTTCTTTATTTATTCAAAATTTTAACATGGATGCATGCACAGTGGTAACATTAAAATTATTAATTAAAATACCAATATTGCAAAATCATAGACAGGTATCATATGTTCAATAGTTAGCACTTATGATTCTAATAATAATTTTGATGAAGATGATGATGACCAAAGTGTAACCTGATAATGACAAGGTTGTGATTGAAAAGGAAAAAAAATTATACATCTTTTAAGCCAGATTTCTCACATTGAATACATAGTACTAAAAAGCATTGGATTAATACAATAACAATAGGAGAGTTTCAATATCAAGAAATACAATCATATAAACAGGTGAGAAAGTAAAAACCCTAACGTTATTCTTTCAGTCTCTCTAAATATACTCACTTTTCTTGGTACTATTGTTTTCTTATAAATAAAATCGTTTATTTGCACATGTTGATTATACCACATAGATAAAATATAATAAGCTGAGTGCTTTCTGTTACAAATGATCTTGTTTGTTCTAGCCTTGGGAATTTAGGAGAAAGCCTTTCACTACCCACATAGCCATTGGCTTAGATATATATCTCTAGAAATTAACAACACATGCCTCAAGCATGCTTCACTCATTAGGCAGAAATCCATGATCAGTTTTAGTTTCCATCCAGTTAACTGGAGAAAATCTGTGTATAAATTTATTAAGAACACTTGGCAACAAATAAAGCAATAAGAAAAATATTGATGGACTAAAATGTAGTTTTCAACTTAGTGTGATTAGTTCAATTACTATTCTCATAAAGACACTATTCAATAACCAATGTTTTCCAATGACATATTCTTCCATATAGCTGTAAACACATGACACAATTTACATAATACCACTTACATATCTGGAGTTACGGTCCTTAGAGCCAAGAGGAAAATTTATTCTTATTTCTGCATGAAACAATTTCTGACTTTATACCAACAAACTGAATTTGACTCTTTCCTTATTTAAATGCTAAGGGGGAAAATGAAAGGACTCCTCACTTTTCTTTTTTATGCTCTAGAAGTCAACAAATATATTCTTTAATATTTCTGATCGGTTACATCCATTTACAGATGAGAAATGTAAGGCCAGGAGTCAATGTAATGAGTAAATAATGATACTAGAATGTGTGTCTGATCTCTTCACTCTGTGTGCTTACAAAGAGAGTAATTTGGTCATGGAAAGGACCAATATGAAAAGACTATGGGGAAAAACATACTTTGTAAAAGGTTGTTTAAGACTAGGTGACCAGTAATGATTACATGAAACAGGCTGTTGTCAGGGGCATAAAAAGGTGTTCATAGAAATCATATCAGTGACAGAAACTCAGAAAATCTTGATCATTCATCTTATCTAATGAGTGGGAGCAGAAGGGTAAGAAGAAATCTAAAGTGTTCTACATCTCTGGCCAGGCAACTGTGTTAGTGATATCCTTGGTGATAGAGATTGCCGGTTGAAATGATGGATTTCGGGGGAAAAAAGCTCTGATAATTCTAAAGTTTATATTAAGCAGATGCAAAGATAGGTTTGTTTAGACATTATCAAAATATCCATGACCATGAATATGAAAAAGAATAATAAAATAGGGGGCATTATTAAAGGGAAGAGGAAAAGGAAAGTTCTGACACAATTCTGAACAATGTGAGTACCAGTGTGGACAAGATTGGAAGAATGAGATAAATAAGGAAACAAGAAAGTAATAAACGCAGAGTTACATAAGTAAAGAAAGGAAGGAATTTGCAGGAAGAAAAGGTCAAAACTGTTACAGAGATATTGAAGGAAATATGCTATTTGGATTTGAAATCTAAAAAGATATAGACAAGTTCAATAAGAACAGTGTTTTGGCGATATCTCCATGATGAAATAAACCTGTCAATCAACCTGCCACAAATTTTTATATGTAGGCAGTGCTCTTATAAACTTCAAGCTTTTATTGAATGGAAGAGTTCAGACATTACCCTCACCACTAGGATTATACTCCTAAAAAGATAAGGCATTTTGCCTTAATGCCTTTCTTTCATTTTCTCTTACACATTGGCAAGTAGGGAAGAATTCTGATGTAACAATAATACAATGTCCACTTGTAATAACACAACATCTAAGATCTAGTGTTAATTCGGATATTTACTAATTAGCTCCATAATTTATGGGTATTTATATTTCTCCTAGGTAAACTAATGAGCTCCAAGAAAATGTCCCTAAGGAGCGTTTCAATTCTAGTGTCCATTTCCTATCAAATGGAATATTGTTATTCTTTCTGATGGAGGCAAAGAATTCATTTGAGAATATATATACCACATTTTCTTGATCCATTCATCTACTCAAGGGCATCTGGGTAGGTTCCATATCTTAGCTATGGTAAATAATGCTGCAATAAATATAGTTGTGCTGGAAGATTTAGTATGGTCTTGTTTGTGATCATTTGGGTAAATTCCCAAAAGTGGGATTGCTGGGCCATAGGAGAGCTCTAGGAGTTTTTTGAGGAACCTCCATACAATTTTCCAAAGTGGTTGAACAAGTTTGCACTCCCAATAACAATGAAGTAAGATTCACTTCTGGCCACATCCACTCCAGCATCTGTTATTATAGTTCTTGTCTATGGCCATTCTTACTGGGTTGAGGTGGTATTTCCATGTTGTTTTGGTTTGCATTTCCCTTATGGCTGGGGAGGTCGGTCATTTCTTCATGTGTCTATTGGCAATCCTTCTTTCCTCTTCACAGAATTTTCTCTGTAAGTCTTTAGCCCACTTATTTTTTTATTTATTTATTTTTATTTTGCAAATACTGTACAGAAGAGTTACAATTACATGGGCAAAATAATGAGTACATTTCTTATCAAGCATTTTAGCCTCCTCCTTTGTTTCCCCTTCCCATCCTTTCCCACCGCCCACCCCTCAATCCTCCCCGCCCCCCACCCCAGGAAAGTAGTAAAGTTTGTTTTCGACATAACAACTTGTACATCTCATTGTTGCAATGTAGCCCACTTATTTATTGGGCAGTTGTTTTGTTGAGGATTTGCTGTTGGGGGATTTAATATTTTGAGTTCCAGGTATAGTTTACATATGAGAACCTTGTCCATTGTATGGCTAGGGAATATCTTCTCCCAATAAGTAGGCTTTCTATTGATCTTGCTAGCTATATCCTTTGCCATGCAGAACTCTGCAATTTTATGCAATCCCATTTTTCCAAATTTTCTTTGATTTGTTGTTTCTGCATCTCTTTTAAGAAACTTTCGGCCTATGCCAAGGAGACCTAGTAATGATTTAGGACCTGTTACGATTTCAGAGTGTCTGCTTTGACTCCGAGGTCCTTGATCCATTTGGATTTGACTCTGGTGCAGGATGACATGTATGGATCTATTTTTGATTTTCTACAAGTGATTAACCAGTTTTTCCAGCACCATTTACTGAAGAGGCTGTCTTTCTTCCATTCTATTTTTTTAGCTCCCTTATTAAATATTAGAGGACTATAGGTCTGTGGGTTAATTTCTGGGTTTTCAATTCTATTCCATTGGTCCAGAGGTCTGTTCTTTTGCCAGTACCAAGCTGTTTTGATTACAATGTTTTTTTTTTTAATTTAAATTTTTAGTTTTTGTGAACATACTGTACAGAAGGGTTACAATTACATGGGCCAGATAATGAGTAAATTTCTTATCTAGCATTTCAGCCTCCTCCTTTGTTTACCCTTCACATCCCTTCCCAGCCTCTCCCTTGCCCCACCCAATCCTCCCCCATGCCCCCCCCCCCGCACCAAAGTTGTATAGTTCATTTTTGACATGACAACTTGTACTTCTCATTGTTGCAACAGGTCCACCTATATCCTTAAACGACTTGATTTCCCCTATCTCCTCCACAAATTATACCAACATCAAATATAATGAAAGCAGGGGTTATACTGTTGGGGAGGGATACAATGGTTTTGTAGTAGTGTTTGAAATTTGGTATTGATATTCCTCCAGCACTGTTCTTTCTGTTATGGATCGTTTTTGCTATTCGGGGTCTTTTATTATTCCATATGAATTTTTGGATTGCCTTTTCTATTTCCTTGAGGTCGGAATATTGATAGGTATCACACTGAATTTTTAAATAGCCTTGGGAAATGTTGCCATTTTCACGATGTTGATTCTTCCAATACAGGAGCATGGGAGTTTATTTTTGCCACTTTCTAAGTTCTGTTTTGATTTCCTTTTTCAAGTTTTTAAACTTTTCATCATAGAGATCCACCACTCCTTTGGGTATGTTAATTTCTAGGTATTTTATTTTTTTGTGGGGCTATTACAAATAGAGTTGTTTTCCGGATTTCAGCACACCTTTCTCATTGTTGGCATACAGAAATGCCATTGATTTTTGAAGGTTAATTTTATACCCTGCTACTTTACCAATATTTTGAATCAGCTTGAGTAATTTGAGAGTGGACTCCTTGGGATTCTTTATATACAAGATCATGTCATCTGCAAAGAGGGAGAGTTTTGCATCTTGTTTTATGGTTTAACTAGGCATTCTAACACTAGATTGAAGAGAAGTGGAGAGAGTGGACATCCTTGTCTCGTTCCTGAGATAAGAGGAAATGGATTTAGTTTTTCACAATTAAGTACAATGCTGGCTGTAGGTTTATCATGTAGAGCCTTTGTTGTACTGAGGAATGTTCCTTGGATTCCTAATTTTTGCAGAATCTGCAACGTAAAGGGGTGTTAGATTTTGTCCAATGCTTTTTCAGGATCTATTGAGATAACCATGTGGTTCTTGTCCTTGCTCTTGTTGATGTGATGAATTATATTAATTGATTTGCAGACATTGAACCAACTTCGCATATTCGAAGTTGGTTCAATGTATGCAATGAAGAATGTACGCAATGAAGAATGTACGCAATGAAGAAATGAAACCTGAAATGAATCCTGTTTGATCGTGGTATATGATTTTTGGATGAATTGTTGAAGTCGATTGGCCAAAAGTGGGTTGAGAATTCTTGCATTAATGATTATCCAAGAAATGGGTTTATAGTTCTCTTTTTTGATGACTCCCTGCCTGGTTTTGGGATGAGGGTTATGATGGCTTCATAGAATGAGTTCGGTAGTGAACTTTCTCTTTCAATTTCATTGAAGATTTGGAGGAGTGTTGGTGTGAGCTCTTCTTTGAAGGCCTTGTAGAATTCCACAGTAAATCCATCAGGATCTGGGCTTTTGTTAGATGGGAGGACTCTTACTGCTGTTTCTATTTCAATGTTGGATATGGGCAGGTTAAGATGGTTTAACTCACATTGGTTTAGTTTCAGCATGTCAATATTTGTTAGGAAAAGGTCCATTTCTGCGAAGTTCTCAAACTTATTAGCATAAAGTTTTGAGTATTCCCTTATAATGTTGTGAATCTTGGTTGTTTCTTTGGTGATGTTTCCATTCTTATCTCTGAGTTTATTTATTTGGGTATGTTCTCTTCTTTTTCTGATAAGATGTGATAAAATTCTGTCAATTTTGTTAATTTTATCAATGAATCAACTCTTCCTTTTGTTGATTCTTTCTATGGTTTTTTTTTTTTGGATTCTAATTCTTTAATTCTCATTTAATATTAATTATTTCTTTCCATGTACTCAATTGGGGATTATCTTGCTGCTCTTATTCAAGTAAGATCAGATGTCTCATTAAATTGCTGGTTTCAGATCTCTATAATTGGTTTGTGTTGGAACTCAGGGCTATAAATTTGTCTCTGAGTACTGCCTTTGTTGTGTCTCAGAGTAGGGGGTAATTTGTGTGTTCATCTTTGCTGAATATCATGAATATTTGAATTTCCTTTCTAATGTCTTTCATGACCCACTGGACATTCCACAGTGTGTTTATCAGCGTCCATGTAGTACAGGATTTTCTTCAGTGGCTTTTGGTGGTGAGTTCTAATTTTATTCCCTTGTTGTGTGAGAGAATGCAAGGTATAACTTCAATGTTTCTGAATTTGGAAAAGTTTGTTTTGTGACCTAAAATGTGGTTTATTTTGGAAAATATTCCATGTGCTGCTGATGAAAACGTGTATTCTGATGCTGCTGGGTGAAATATTTGGTAGATGTCTGTTAAATCTAGTTGATCTATGCAGTTGTTTAGATCTGCGGGTTCTCTGTTGAGTTTTTGCTGAGTTGATCTATCTATTGAGGAAAATGGTGTGTTAAAGTCCCAAACAATTAATGTCTTTGGATCTATGTGGGATTTGACGGAAAGTAGTGTTTCGTGTATAAATTTGGGTGCTGGGTTGATTGGCGAATAGATATTTAGAATTGTAATATCCTCCTGAAGGAGAGATCCCTTAATTAGTATGTAGCAACCTTCTTTATCTCTTCTCACTAATTTTAATGGAAGTCTATTTTATCTGTTATTAGGATTGCAACTTCCACCTGTTTATTGGGGGCGTTTGCTTGGTAGATTTTGTTCCAGCCTTTTACATTGAAAATGTGTTTGTTTTTATGGGTAATATGTGACTCCTGAAGGCAGCAGATAGAAGGATCTTGCTTCTTAATCCAACTTGACAGTCTATGTCGCTTAATTGGAGAGTCAATCTGTTAATGTTGAGAGTTAGGATTGAGAGCTCTTTGGGAATTCCTGCCATTTTATGCCCCTTCTTGGGGGTTGCAGCAACTGGGTTCTTCCTATGGTTCTTGAATTCTCAGTTTGGGTGCGGTTTCTTGGCCTTTATTGTGGTCTTGTTGGTTTTCTATGTGTAGGACATCGTTAAGTGTCATTTATAGGGATGGTTTGGTGGATATATGTTTTTTCAGTTGTTCTTTGGTATGGAAGGTTTTTATTTGGCCTTCGGTTAGGAAGGAGAGTATAGCTGGGTACAGTATTCTTGGTTGATAGTTGTTTGTCTTTAGGGCATGGCATATATCATTCCAGGCTCTTCTTGCTGTAATTGTCTCCACTGAGATATGTGAGGTAATTCTAATTGGTTTCCCTTTGTAAGTGGTTGATCTTTTCTCCTTGACAGCTTTAAGGATATTTTCCTTGGAATTGATCCTGTGGGGATTATAATGTCGCAGTGGGATATCGTGTCCTAGTCTGGTCTATTTGGGGTTCTAAAAGCTTCTTGAATCTGAATAGGTCTATCTTTATGCATGTTTGAGAAGTTCTCTGCTTGGAACATGTTAACCAAATTTCTTAGACCATTAACTTCTCACTCTATGTGCTCCTCTACACTCATTATCTGTAAATTAGGCCTTCTGAGGGTGTCTTCCAAATGTTGAATAGATCTATCATATTTCTTGGATTTGTCTTAGATAGTTGTATGTTCTTCCTCTATCATAACCTGGCTGTCTTCATCAGATTCTATCTTCTGCATGGTCTACCCTGCTCTCAAGACTTTCCACTTTGTTTTTAATTTCTTTTCCTTCTATTTGGTCAGCTTTGATGACTTCAAATTCTTTGTTGGAGCTTTGTTTTAGATCTTATATGAACTTCATTACTTCCTTAATTTGGTGTTGTGTTTATTCTCAAATCACTGAGTTGATCGGTTATGGTTTCCTTGGACTCCTATTCCATCTGTTGGGCTCCATTCAACATTCCCTTTCTGGTCTCCCTGACTTCTTTCAGCTGTCTTTTATTGGATTTCATGAATGCCTCTATTTGGTAGGAAAGTAACACCATTTTTGTGCTAGAACACTATTTTTAGGCAAGCATCAACCAAAGTCTTGTAGTTGCACAGTCAAAAGTCTGGGCTTTTTGTCAGTATCACTTTCTGGGCCTTTGTCAGTATCAAAGATGGCGCTCTCTGGTGGTGGGAGAGGGGCCGCCTTCCCTCCTTTGCTTTCTGAGAAGGAGTGTCAGGGTTCTACTCATGCCAGAGTCTTGGTTACTAGGCTATCTATGGTCTGCGATCTGCAACATGAATATATCTGTTCCTTGTCAGTTCTTCCTGGTGTTGAGTAGAATACGCACACTGTGTCTGACATCTTTTTGACTGGACTCTCTCTGTAGGCATGGTGCCTCCGGCCGCTGATGCTCAGATATGTTTCCTTGCCTGGATATTCCATCTCTGGCACACTGTTCTGTGATGGCACACTGGGTGTGATTCTCTAGCCTAGGACTGTTAACTGGAACACTAAATCT
Organism: Dipodomys spectabilis; assembly: GCF_019054845.1. Lineage (NCBI taxonomy): Eukaryota > Metazoa > Chordata > Mammalia > Rodentia > Heteromyidae > Dipodomys > Dipodomys spectabilis. The sequence goes on along the minus strand of NW_024870812.1, from coordinate 1,662,817 downwards.
GTTGTCTAGGTGAAAGCTTGTTAAGCCTAGACCTTCTGCCATCTTCCACAGAACTCTAGATTATGACTTTTTATTCTCTAACTTGGGACAATGATCTGCTTTCAGTTATTTTCTTCTCTTCACCTTCTTTTGCCCTTCCACTTACATAATTTTTATTTAAAGAAACATATTTGAACTTGTATTTCTAAATTCTTCAAAATTATCTGAATTTCTTCATACTCCTATCTCAAGGGAATATTTTGTCACTACCATTTTTATCCTATATGATATTGGATATCTTCCTGCCTAATTCAGTGCAAGATATAAATTTCACTCATCCAGATATTTCAACACTTGTACCACCATAAAATCTTTTCTTACGTAGAAATCATGATTTAAGTATTTCTGGGGAGGTGTCATCTGTCATTTTTGAATGGCCCTAAGTGATACTTACATGCAAACATGTTTTAAACCAATATGCCCTTCAGTAGATGAACGAATATATATATATATATTCTCTCTCTCTCTCTATATATATAGATATATATTTCACATTTTGTATATGGTTGAATACTATGCTTCCAATTCAAAAGGAAATGGAAAGATTTTTTAAAATCCTGCGAAATAAAATAAGCAAGACTCAAAGAAACAGATTCCATAGTTTCCCTCATTTGTAATAATAGGAAATGTATAGAATAACACTAGCAGATGAGCAGAATGGTTCAAAAGCTTTGTATATAGACCATACAAGATCATGTTGAGCAAAATGAACAACTAGATATGGAAATAGAGGTTTTTCTTTGTGGTTGTTTTTTTTTTTTTTTTTAATGTACTATGTGATTTCTTTTTTCTTTTATGCTTTCCCCTACAGTTTATCCCCTGCTGTATTTGATTTCAGTACTGTGTTTATTGCACATGCATTTATCTTAATTTGACAAGGCAAGATGAACAACATATTGGGGAGAAAAGGAGAAAGGGCAAACCAATGCAATATCAATACTCACAAGACAACATGTTGGAAATTTACATTACAACTTGTGAGAGGTTTGGGGGGAAAAGAAAAGTGTGAGAAAAATGAGGTAGTGGGTAAAATTTCGACATGTTATGTATTCACTACCTTACAATTAATCCAACCCCTGTATATATTTCATTAAAAATAAAATTAAACTAAAAATAAGTTACATAGGGTATAATTTCACTGTATTGCTACAGTAAATATTATTCTATGTGCATTACCTTTTTAAAAATGAACACTATTTGGCATATAATTTGAATTAATTATACCTTTCTTTATCAGAGGTTCATCAACTTGAATGTTATCCAAATATGCAATATTTTCACAATATACCTGCCATAATTTTCAAAAAATTATAAGTTTAGTATTGTCTCATAGTAAAACAGAAAACAGTTTAATTCTCTGGAAACTCCTAACTTTTAAAACTGAATAATTGTTAAAAGGACAGAATATATGTGTTCTTCAAAGTTCTTACAAATACTAACTACTCATTTTCAAATTCTGAACATTCCATATCAGAGCAATTCAAAACAGTACCTATTTGCATGTTATTTAATTCTGCAATAGCTGCAGATTCTAATGGGGTGTTACATAATGAGAAATCAACAGAAAAAAATAGCCACATTCTGCTGGAGGGTATAACTACGAAGTATGTGTATTAATTAATTCCTCAAGAGTAAACATTTGTCCATCAGAGTAAGCTATTATTTCTGTGACCATCAATCCCAAGCTTTTATGCCATAAAGTCTTCCTAGCCTAACAGTTTCCAATTTGTAAGCTGCACCTTAAAAATCCCTTAATTCACATCATGAATAGCTTATCACTATTGTGAAAAAATACTACACTTGTGCTAATATGATGCCCTTCCTATTGTGGAAAGTACACTACACTAAACTTTGCTGCAACATTTTTCTGATTTCTAGAAATCAGAACAATTGCAAATATTATTTATATTTTTTATCTATCATAGATATTCAGGAGGCTAAGATCAGAATATTATGGTTCAGGAAGATTCCTTAGATTCTTATCTCCAATAAACTTCTCAGGAAAAGCCAGACTCAAGTGGCACTGAGGTTGAAGTGGTAGGGCATGAGCCTTGAGGACAAACTGGCTCAAAAAGAGTGGCCAGGCCCAGAGTTCAAACCTGAGGACAAACCAAAAAATAAAAACCAACTCCAACCCTAGCATTTTTCTCATTGTATACAGAAGCATGTAATTAAGGAAATTTCTTCTGGTATTACAAGTAGATAGAAGAAACAAGACCTCACACAATTACTCTCTTCATACCAGGATACACCAAAGCCTCAAAAAATTGCTTGTTCTAAATTTATAAATTAATATCATCCATTTGTTGACAACTCTGTCTAGATTATTTACACTATCATTTTATATATGAACTGTTGGAATTATCAATTAACTAAGTTCTAGTTATACCTCACTTGAAAGAATATTTTAGGCAAATAAAATGCCAGATTCATTTGTGAATTTGTCAATTAAAACCTCTATTTAAAAAGAATTTTGTAGTATCCTATAGAATATGAATTTACAAACAAAACCAAAATATTTATTTTAAATCTAAATTCTAATTTAGCAAGGTCTACAAAGTCCTACATTAGATGAACTTTGTATTTTTCCAGGCTTAAACTTTTGTAATCCTTCATTATTTCTTTGAAATCCAACAGAATGGTGCTTACTTTTTCAAATTTTTGATTGGGAATCATGAGCCATTTTGCATCTAGGAATGTTGTGTAATGAAGAGAGCATTTAAAACACAACTGAGGATTATATGTGAGTCGCATTTCAATAGGAAACTTGCCTTCTCAAAACATAATGACAAAATTAGCCCAAACTTCCAACTGTGTATTCCTTTCTTGTTGTTTGGCTTGTTTCATTAGACAAAATTATACTACCTGGTCCAGGGAAGGTATCACTATGTAATCCCCCTCTCTAATCTCCTGTCTTAGTCTGAGTGCTAGAATTTCAGGCTTGTATCAAATTGCCCTGCCATAGTTTGGTGGTTTATTTAATCTAGATACCGACTACCAATTCTGAACTTCTCCTATGATCTTATCCATTAGACTGATTTTTCACTCTTTATATACTATTTTCAAAGTGGTTCTATCATTTGACACAGGACATGAACATTTTCAGATGCACCTGCAGGGGTCTTTGATTCATTCTTCCGTGGATCCAATCACTTTAATAATGATTACTTGACTTTCTTATTATCTTTGGTCCCTAGGTAGGTAATATTCTCAAACTTCTTTGAAGAAATTTCACTTGAGGACTTTCTAATATTAAAATTTATCACTTGATCTAGTCTTACTCAGGATATATTTTCTATTGTTTTCTAACATTTCTCCATATTCTGAGAGTTGTTTCATTTGTGCAGGTGTGTTTGCACATATATGTGCCTCTGTGTATATGTGTATGTTTGTATGTGTGTATGCAAAACCCTCAGCAACTTTATTCAGCAGTCTTGCTCATGACTAGTATTCCATCACTTGAGCTCATGCCTATAATTCTAGCTACTCAGGAGGCTGAGATCTGAGATTTGCAGTGTAAATCCAGTACAAGTAGGAAAGAAAGGTTCTGAGATATTTATCTCCAATAAACCTCCAGAAAACTGGAAGTGGGGCTGTGGATCAAGAGGTAGAGCACTAGTCTTGAGCTTAAGAGTGGAGAGATATTGCCCAGGCCGATTTCAATCCCTGCCACAACCATCAAAAAAAAGATAAAAAGATAAAAGAAAGAAAAAGAAATGAGATCTTGGCCACTAGTTCATTGCTAGTATAATTCCTGCTTTCTCACCATGGACTTTTTTCCAGTTAAGTCCATGCTCTTATATCTAACTTGCTTTGGAACCCGAATAATTCTTCCATTATGCATTTTACAAATTTGCGTGATTAGCAACCATGATTTAGAGACGGAAGTTGAAAGAGAGTCTCCTCATCGTTCATGTTCCTCTTAGTATTAATTATTTCTCTATGTCACTCCCATGCATCTACATAATGGCCTTGCCTTTATTGGTTCAATGTTGTCTTATTTTCAGAGTCTTCTATAGTATTTTGAACCATTATACTTAAACACAGAGCTTTTCTTTCTCTTATTATTCCTATTGTTTCTTCTACTGTAAACTTGTGTACACATAGGAAATAATGCACAACACACACACACACAAATAAACTTTTCTGAGAATCTTCTCCCAGTTTAATTTAAAAGCACTTATGAAATTTGAACTTAATGTACTCCTGGATAATGATTTCTTTTATGTTTTTATAGTAAAAATAGTGTACAGAGTGCTTAGAGTTACATAAGTAAGGTAATGAGTGCATTTCCTATTGTTACATCCTCTTTTTTTTACTGTGTTATCCGTTCCCTCCCTATCTACCCAATTCCCCCTCCCCTCCCCAAGTTGTAAAGTTTGTTTTCTACATAGTGTCTTGTTCATATCATTGTTACAATAGGTCATCCTGAATCTTTGTTTCCCCACACTAGAAAAATGTATTTGCAAGATGTAGGGCATCAACATCATATCCAGTGAAAACAGGAATTATATCATGGGGGAAGAACATGGAGGAGAAACGAAAAAATCATATAGTACATTTTAGATACATTTAAAAACCATTTCAATAAAGAAAAAAAAACAAGTTGTGTCCTTATCTTGGGGTTCATTTTACTTAACATTGTCTTATATGGTCATATGTACATTAATAATGTTTTTATAAGCCATTTAAATTTTATATTTTGTATTTACTAAGTTGTCTCTGAAAGGCGTGTTACCTCATGTCCAAAAATGTCTTTGTGCTAGTTCAATGAAGCCTGAAAACATTCATTTTACCTCGATCAGTGCCATAGATTGTTATTGGAAATAAGTGGAAGGAACTGTTACTGCAGGTGGAAACTGATCCCAAAAGAGGAATTGAACACAGAGAAATGACAAAGTGGAAGTTAATTCGTGTGTTCCTTTTTGCTATATAAGAAAAGAATCCATTGTCCAAATTCAGAAACATTGAAGTTATACCTTGCATTCTCTCAGACCACAAGGGAATAAAATTAGAATTCAACAAAAAAGCCACCACAGAAATACCTGTATCACATGGAGGTTGAAGAATACACTGCTGAATCACGAGTGGGTTATGGAAGAGATTAGAAAGGAAATTCAAATGTTCATAATATTCAACAACAATGAACACAGAGATTATCAGCTCCTCTGGGACACAGCAAAGTCAGTACTCAGAGGCAAGTTTATAGCTCTGAGTTCCTTCATCAACAAATTGGAGGGATCTGAAACCAACAATTTAAGTAGACATCTGAGCCTCCTTGAAAAATACCAGCAAGATAAACCTCAATACAGTAGATGGAAAGAAATAATTAAAATTAAATCAGACTTACATGAATTAGAATCCAAAAAACCATAGAAAGAATCACAAAACAAAGAATTGGTTCTTCGAAAAAATTAACAAAATTGACAGACCCTTAGCAAATCATAATAGAAAAAGAAAAGAACACACCCAAATAAATAAACTCAGAGCGGAGAAAGGACACATCACCACAGAAACAACCAAGATTCAGAACATTATAAGGGAATACTTCTCAAAACTTTATGCTAATAAATTTGAGAACTTGGCAAAAATAGAACTTTTCCTAGGAAATACTCAGATGCCGAAACTAAACCAAGATGAGTTAAAACATCTTAAGGGGCCCATATCAAGCATTGAAATAGAAACAGAAATAAGATACCTCCCTCCTAAGAAAAGGCCAGGCCCAAATGTTTTAACAACGGAATTCTACAAGGCCTTCAAAGCAGAGCTCACACCAATACTCCTCCAACTCTTCAATGAAATGGAAAGAGAAAGTTCACTACTGAACACATTCTTTGAAGCCATCAAAACCCTCATCCCAAAACCAGGAAGGGACTCATCAAAGAAAGAGAACTATAGACCAATTTCTTTGAGGAATATTGATGCAAAACTTCTCAACAAAATTTTGGCCAATCAACTTCAACAATTCATCCAAAAAATCATACACCACGATCAAACAGGATTCATTTCAGGGATGCAAAACTGGTTCAATATACACAAATCAATTACTATAATTCATCACATCAACAGGAACAAGGATAAGAACCACAAGGTTATCTCAACAGATGCAATAAAAGCATTTGACAAGATCCAACACCCCTTTATGTGAAGGTTCTGAAAAAAACTAGGAATCCATGGAACATTCCTCAAGACAATCAAGGCTATATAGGACAAACCTACAGCCAGCATTATACTTAATGGTGAAAAACTAAAGCCATTTCCACTTAATTCAGGAAGCAGACTAGGATGTCCACTCTCTCCATTTATCTTCAAACTTGTATTGGAATGCCTAGCTACAGCAATAAGACAAGATGCAAGTATTAGATGGATGCAAACAGGGAAAGAAGAAGTAAAACTCTCCCTCTTTGCAGATGACACGATCTTGTATTTAAAGAATCCCACAGAATCCACTCCAAAATTACTCAAACTGATGCAAAATTTTAGCAAAGTATCAGGGTATAAATTTAACCCCCCAAAATCAATGGCTTTTCTGTATGCCAACAATGAGAAAAGTTTGGCTGAAATTAGGAAAGCAACTCAATTCAGAATAGCCCCACAAAAAAAAAAAATACCTAGGAATTAACTTAACTAAAGAAGTGAAGGACCTCTATGATGAAAACTTTAAAAACTTGAAAAAGGAAATCAAAACAGAACTTAGAAAGTGGCAAAAACTCCCATGCTCCTGTATTGGAAAGATCAACATCATGAAAATGGCAATACTTTCCAAGGCTATCTACAAATTCAATGTGATACCTATCAATATTCCAACCTCATTCTTCAAGGAAACAGAAAAGGCAATCCAAAAATTCATATGGAACAATAAAAGACCCTGAATGTCTAAAACGATCCTTACAGAAAGAACAGTGCTGGAGGAATATGAATACCAAATTGAATTCAACTACAAAGCCATAGTAATCGAAACAGCTTGGTACTGGCACAAGAACAGACCTCAGGACCAATGGAATAGAATTGAAAACCCAGAAATGAACCTGCAGAACTATAGCCATCTAAACTTCGATAAGGGAGCTAAAAAATAGAATAGAAGAAAGACATACTCTTCAGTAAATGGTGCTGTCAAAATTGGTTAAATACTTGTAGAAAATTAAGCTAGATCCTTATATATCACCCTGTACTAAAATCAACTCCAAATGGATCAAAGACCTCAGAGTCAAAGCAGACACCCTGAAAACATTACAAGATGGAATAGGAGAAACACTAGGTCTCCTTGGCCCAGGCCGAAATTTTCTTAATAGAGACCTAGAAACACAACAAATCAAAGAAAGGTTGGACAAATGGGATTTCATGAAATTGCAGAGCTTCTGCCTGGCAAAGGACATAGCTAGCAAGATCAATTGAAAGCCCACAGACTGGGAGAGGATCATCACTAGCCATACAACAGACAATGGTCTCATATCTAAAATATAACTGGAACTCAAAAAACTAAATCCCCAAAAAACAAATCTTCAAAGAAACAACTGCCCAATAAATAAGTTGGCTAAATACTTAAAGAGGAACTTCTCTGAAGAGGAAAGAAGGATTTCCCAAGACATATGAAGAAATGCTCAACCTCCCTAAACATAAAAGGAATTCAAATCAAAACAACATTGAGATATCACCTCACCCCAGATAGAATGGCTATAATCAATAACTCTAATAACAACAGATGCTGGAGGGGAGGTGGACAGAGGAAACCTTACTGCATTGTTGGTGTGAGTGTAAACTTGTTCAACCACTTTGGAAAGTAGTATGGAGGTTCCTCAAAAGACTCCACATAGAGCTCCCCTATGACCCACCAATCCCACTTTTGGGCATTTACCCAAATGTTTAGAAACAAGGCCACACTAGCGTTACCAGCACGACTATGTTTATTGCAGCCTTATTTACAATAGCTAAGGTATGGAACCAACCCAGATCCCCCTCAGTAGATGAATGGATCAAGAAAATGTGGTATATATACACAATGGAATCCTATGCCTCCATCAGAAAGAGTGACATTGCTCCATTTGTTAGGAAATGGAAAGACTTGGAAAAAATTATATTAAATGAAGTAAGCCATGCCCAAATAAACATAGGTCCCATGGTTTTCCTTATTTGCAATATCTAGTATATGTCTGAGTCAAATAGAAAAGGTCAGATAAGTAGATGTTAGGGAAATGAACCCTAAGATATGTATTTGAATGTTTTTTTTCTTTCATGTGATTGTTTCTAACACATTTATAAGATGATATCCTTGTTGCTTTGTATGTCCCATCCCCACGGCATAACGATAACCCCTGCTTTCACTGTATTTGATGTCATTACGATTTGTGGAGGGGAACGGAAAAAAACAAATCATTTAAATATGGATACAGGTTGACCCATTGCAACAATGAGATGTACAAGTCCTTATGTCGAAAACGAACTTTGCAACTTTGTTGGTGGGGGGAGAGGGATTGAATGAGTGGGAGAGGGGAGGAAGAGAAGGTATGGGAAGGGGAAACCAAGGAGTAGGTTACAATGCTTGATAAAAAATGTACTCATTATCTTGCCCATGTAATTGTAACCCATCTGTACATTATTTTCACTATAAAAATATATATTCATTGTTAGAAAAAAAAAGAATCCAAGGCTTGAAGGAAACTCTGTCCCTGAATTTTTTCGAGTATGTTCTTTATTCATATAAAAATTGTCTGTAAACTTCTTGAAAGTATTACAAAAGGAAACATTGGGCTATTTGAAGGCCAGCATAGAACAAAAGGAAATAACGTTCTTTTAAAAGTGTTCTATTGCTAGGAAACAACGACTTGAAGGTTTTAAATTGTCTTACGCATGGATATTTCACTACTGAGATGATTCTGTTGTTGCAGGAGTCACTTATTAATTCCTTTAATCTTGTCCTGAATTCTGGAGTGCAATTAGTATTCCAAAAAAGCAGAATCGAGTGAGTATGATCAGCAAAAGGAGCCTGTTCTCAAACCAGTGCTTTAAGGATGGTCTCTAAGAAATACGTGCATTTTTTTTTTTTGCTTGTTTGTATGTTTAGTTTGTTCTAGTTCTGGAGCTTGAACTCAGACGCTGGACCATGTCCCTGAACAAATGTCTTCCCTGGCCAACTTCCCCCAAAGCTAGTACTCTACTGCTTGAGCCAAAACTCCACTTCTGGCGTTTTAGGTGTTTAGTTACATATAAGAATGTGACAGACTTTCCTGCTTTGGTTGGCTTTGAACTGAGAAAGTAAGAAAGCCAAGTGACATGAACTGTATCAAGATTTCTGTTTTGAACCAAGAAATACTAGACAAAATTTATTATAAAGCTAATATTTGACAATTTTTAAAAGAAAAGAATATGTCTAACAAAGAAGCCATAACTTAAATAACTCCACAAATGTAGGTGCACTGATTTATTCTGGAAGCATTTTTTCAACTGCTTGGGAAGATAACTACTGACTTCATCGATCCATTGGGGAAACTTAGTGATATTTTCCTGTTGTCACTGGCTTTGTACACAGGTATGCTGTACTTCTAAGGGCTTTACATAAAGGAAGTCTTGAAATTCTCAACAATATTTAAATAAGATGCTCCCTATATTTATTTTCACATTTGGGGATCACTAAGTACCAAAGTTTTGTAGAAGGCTAGGGTTAGAAGATGGACATGAAATGTGTCTCCTAATATTATAAAGATAATTTATGCCATTTTGAGTTACAGTTTCTAAAGTAATAAAAAAAATAAGGTAAAACAGTAACAGAAACACAGTTTTCTATCTTTCCTAACTTTCCAACAGAAATTAGGGAATCCAGTAAAGTTACAGCAATCCCAGGATGGTATAGGATTTTATAGGATCATTAGATGGTGAAAAAGAAGTTAAAAAAATGGTTCCCCTGGAACAATGGGAAACAAAATCTATACCTACAGATTTTGATATAGCTGTAAAATAGTTTCCACTATGCTATGTCTTTGATATTTTAGGTTTGTTTACACAGCAACTTTCCTCTCTCAGGAAATGACTCTATTCCTACTTAAGGTATTGCAGCTTATAATCCAGCAACAAATAATGCTTCTAAATATAAACAAGCATTATACTAAGAGTAACCAAGGCTACTTCTGTTGTCATAGGTGATAAATAAGAATGCTCTTGGGGAATAGTCAAACAATTTTGAACTTTTTCATAACTTTCCTCTTCTCCAACATGAGAAGTCCTAGTCATTATATGTAAAACATTAATAAAGGATTTTTATATTTTTCATTGTTCACACTAAAGCAAATACACTTTTCCTCCTATCAATCCTGACTTTGAAAGAGTCAGACACTCACAATTATTTTATAGACAAAAGTTTACTGCTTTGGCTTAGGTGTTTTCCTGCCTTTGGGTGTTGCTCTCTATTATTTTGGCAACTATATAGAAAAACAAGAAAAATCCATTATGCTTTTGTTGAATTTTTCAAAGGCAAGCTGTCTTCAAACACCGTTTTCTGTTCCCTTCTTCACTGCTAAATAAAGTTTAATTATTGCTCTTTAAATAACAAAAACATACTTTATTGTATATTCTCATTGAAACCGATGAATACAGGCCATTGCTTTTTAAATTGTTTCCAAGTATTTTCCTTGGCTATTTTCATTATTGCCTTTGTTCCATTCTTCTAGTCAGGAAAACAGTGTTACACAAAAAGATCTTCCTAATATATAGGATGTTAGGCAGGAAAAAATAGATATATAATTAAAGATTTTCACCTCTTAAGAGACTGAAAAGCTCAGAAGACATTTTGCTATTACTGGCATGGTTCTTAAACTAAGTGAAATGCATGTAAATGTGACAGTTATTCCAAACAATAATTATGGCTTATACTTTTCTGCTCCAATGAGATGAGTAATTTTACTGTCAATGAAATCTCTGACAAGGTTGGAGGGCATATTGATTTTAGGGTAGGAAGGTTAATGTTAGAAAGCCAAGGGAGATTCCTAAAACAGCACTGCCTATCAATTATCAGTTAATTATCTTATGGCATATAAGTATATAAATACATAAATATGAGTTGATTGAGAAATTTGTGACTTACACAATTGACTCAATGGTTACCAAAACCAGAAAACACTTCTCATTTATATAAACTATTATATCTAGTGAGGATTTAAAAATTTTTAGAATTATATTTTAACATTTATGCCAAAATATTTCTTTATTTTTAAGTTTATTTTTAAATTTTGTCGGTCGTGGGGCTTGAAATCTGGGCCTGGACGTTGTCCCTCAGTTCTTGACCTCACAGCTAGTGTTCTACCACTTGAGCCACTGCCAGTTTTCTGGTGGCTCATTGAAGATAGTCTCAAGAAATCTGCGCCAGTGGCTCACGGCTATAATCCTAGCTACTCAGGAGGCTGAGATCTGAGGATTGCGGTTCAAAGCCAGCTGGGGCAGGAAAGTCTGTGAGACTCTTGTCTCCGATAAAACCACCAGAAATCCGAAGTGGTGCTGTCGCTCAAGTGGTAGAATGCTCACCTTGAGCTGTAGAGCGTAGGGACAGTGCCCAGGCCCAGAGTTCAAGCCCGACGATGGACAAAAATTAAACAAACAAGTCTCGCAGACTTTCCTGCCTAGGCTGGCTTTGAACCATGATTCTCAGCCCTCAGACTCTTAGTAACTAGGATTACAAGCATCAACCACTTGCCCCTAGCTACAAAATTATTTTTTACACATTTATGAAGTATGGAGTTGTAATCCCATTCATTTATATGTTGTGTAATGATCAAGCTATATCATATCCATTAGTTTCTATATGTAACATTTCTTTTTAGTGAGACTGCTCAAAAAGTTATCTTTTGGCTGTGATGAAATATCTATTCTTAACTATAATCACTTTGCTCCTTATGGTATAAAATTAATATATTTACTTTTAGGATTGGAAGTCTGCTAATTAAACTCATAGAAAACATGAATTGTTAGGTGAGAGAAGTTCATGGTTCCATTACTTGTTTTAGGAAAACAATTACGCCTTTTGTTTTCAATTATATTTCTGTGGGAATGTGAGCTATTCATTGATTTAACTGTTAAATTTGATAACTGTTACATTATATCAAGTTGATTCCAACTTGTATTTGAAAATTGCACATTTAACACAAATATGCTTCCACTTTCTTCTACCACATAACTAAAATAACAGTAAAGCAAAGCTTGGTGTTAGTGGCTCATGTGTAGAATCCTAGAAACTCAGGAGGCTGAAACCTGAAGATTTTGGTTCAATGTCAGTCTAAACAGACAAAAATGTGAAAACTTATCTCCAATTGTCCAGCAAGAAGGAGAATATGAGGATATGGGTCAAAGGATAGAGTGTGATCAGCCGTGAGCAAAAAGTACAAGGAAGACAATTAAACATTGAGTTCAAGCCCTAAAAATGGCATAGACACACAAGACAACAATAAAAACTACTATGAACATCAATAATGAAGACAAAGTAGTAGAAAAGATCATGAGAAATATTGCATAAACAGCTGGAAGACAGAAATCATTTGACAGAATTTTGATTCAGGAGAGGGAAAAATCACAGTCTCATTTGTACAATCTCATTGTACTCATTTGTGTTGAAACCTGGTTACTGGGTAACATGAAAGAGTAGATTGGATTACCTGACATAGCAGACATTGCCTGTGACTGACTATGCACCATCCCACTGTGCAAAAATCTAAAATTGTGCTTGCTATTTTAAATAAAACCTTATATTAGATGCTGTCTGGTCCACACAGACTTGGGTCCTTATTTTGAGGCTTCAGACATATGTGAGCCTTTTGTTAATAACCGGTCCTGTTGTACCCTTTCCTTTGTGCACCTATACCTTACAAATCTGGCACCAAGCCAAGGCTTTGAACTAGACACCACAGCCTTAATCTCTCCCTTTGTCCATCTACAAATCTTTTCACATGCTATCTCTGTCTTAGTATTAGTTGTTTTCTTACTAATCCCCACCAGAAAACTCTTATATTCATGTAAACTCATTATAAATATACTAGTTCAAAAAGGGATTAACGGTTTACCATTGGCTGAGGCTCTCATCTGTAGGTTTGCTCTCTAATAAATGTGCTACAATATCTCTTTATTTTTCATCTCTTTTGAGTCTGACAAATGATTGATTCGGTTTGATGTAATCCCATTTATCCAGCCTTACTTTGGAAGTTTTGACCTGTCCCAAGGAGCCCTCGTGTTCCCCCTAACTCTTCCTGTAAAATTCTAAGGTATCTGGACTTACATTTAGGGCTTCAATCCATTTGGAATCGATTCTGGTGCAGGAGGATATATAAGGATCTAACTTCAGTTTTCTGTGTACAGACAATTCCATCAGCACAAGTTTTTGAAGAATTTGTCTTTCTTCCATCCTGTGGTTCTGGCTCCCTTATCAAAGATTATGTGTCTATAGGAGTGGATTCATTTCTGGGTCTTCAATTCTGTTCTATTGAGGAAATCTCTGCTTCTGTAGGAAAGAATGGCATTACCACATTCCTGAGGAAATTGAGTTCTCTGTAAACGGAAAAGCAAAATTCTAAGTTTAGAAGACAAAATTGAGGAAGGTTTTGAACACATAAACTATAATATATAGAGGAAAATGTGGCAGAGAAAAGATAAGATGAAAAGTAGAGTAGCTATCAATTGAAGAACTTATAAACAATTACCAAAACTATACAAAAGAGAGCTGGGGTAAAGCTCAGTTGGAGGACTAGACTAATATATACAAAGCCATGGGTTCAATCTCCAAGAAGATCTAATAATAAGTTAATGAATAGTAATAATAAAATAATTACTTGAAATAAATGCTTTCATATTAGAGAGGCCTGAATCTGAAAACAGTAAACAAAATACCCTCAATTCTTGAATCCAATGATATGAAACTACAAGAATGAAGAGGAAATAGTTTTCCTTTTCTCTCATTTCTTTTCCTTTCATGTTTTCTTCTTTTCTTTTTTCCTTTGCCACTACTGGTGCTTGAAGTTTCTAAGGCTCTGACCATTTCATATTATTTTTCAGATGAGGTATTACTTTTTGGCCAAGCCTTCCTTGAGCAATAATCTCTTACCTATGGCTTCTACAAACGAGGGATAACAGGGAAATTACCCTATATCTTGCTTTCTTTTTTGTACTTTGTCACGAATTTTTTTGGTTAGAACCGGCCCTCGATATCAGTCTTCTAAATCTCTGCCGTCTAATTGGCATGGCATAGTTCATCTAAAGCTTGGACCCATACTATTTTTCATTGTAAACATTCAATATTGACTTCTGTTTTCTAGATATAATTAAATTCTATTGAGGTTAGTATGGATCTTTATGATGTTATAAGAAGAACATAGAGAAATCCCTTGAATAGTTTTTCAGTTTCTTAAAATATTTATAGTATGACATTAAAAGTAGGACATTAATATTTCACAAGTACGTTATGCAGACTTCAATCTTTTTATTTTGTGCACACAATAAGTTCAATATAATTTTAACAATTCTATATGAATAGTTACAGACACGTTTCTTTACACATTTCTTTACCAAAAATAAGTCTGTCTCATGCTTCCCTTCTATAATTAAACCCACTATTTCTCTTGGTCCCATCCCAAACCTGTTTCATCCTGGAAACCAAAACACTTTTTTTCTCCGACTTCTAGATCATGCAGTAAATAAGCTTTTAGGATTGCCTTCAAATCCGTTGTAGATTATTCAATGTTTTTGTGTGTCTTAATATTGTATTGTAATCACTCGATTAGCCTTTTGGTTCTGTTATTACAGAATGTAGCACAATTTGTTTCCCATTCACCTGAAGAAAGCCTGAATTGATTTCCATTTCTTTAACTAGAGGAAATAATGCTACTATAATCCTCTGTGTTTTGGCCTTTGGGTTAATGTAACGGTTTATTTCTATGAGACAAAGCTTGAAGAGCTCAATTCCTGTGATATACTCTAGGTGGTTTGCATATTTCATATTCTAGGAACCTGTCAACATGTTTTCAGAAGTGGCTTTACCATTTGAGATTCCTGCCAACATCCAGTTTCTCTGTTTCTTGATAGCAGTTAGTATGGTCAATATTGTATTATGTGCAGTAATTCTCATACATGTTTTCTGATGTCCTTTTTGTTTTAATGTGCGTTTATTTGATGACTGATGATGCCTTTCTTGGGCTTATTTTTCACAAGATGTATTTTGCTAGTTTCTAATTGATGTTCTTCTTAACAAATTTTTTGAGAATTCTATGTAGAGTCTAATTTGAGGCATTCTTCAGGTATAGGATTTGCAAATATTTTATCCTTGAATATGGGTACACTTCATCAACATTATCTTCATCATCATTATCATCATCATTATCATCATTTGGTGGGTCTTCGTCCATCCCACGAAAGACAGAAAGACAGAAGGGGTCCGAGGAAAGGTAAGTGTGGCCGCTCGCCTGTTACCCAGCCTCCCTCAGCCCGGGAAACAATCATATCCAGCAGGGAGTGAAGTCAAGCAGGAAGAAACTCCTTTATTAACACAGAGGAGCCCTTTTTAAAGCAAAAAAGAGCAGGTGGCATGGCAAGGGAGGAAGAGGAACCAATCACTGTCAAGGTCACACCCTATCATGAACCTAAGCTTCCATGGGCTGGTTACCCACTGAATGTAAAGCAAATTTGGCTCTTCCCACTCAACTCCCTCTCAGTACCATCTTTGCTGCCCATGTGCCCTACAATCATCATCATCACCATCATCATCATCACTACTAGTATTACTACTGTTAGTTTTGTACATGTAGGTATCGTCCTGGGACATGAACACAGAGTCTCTAAGATTAGTTGCAATTCGTTAACAATTTACCATTTCAGTCATGCCTCACTTCTGGCTTTTTTGCTGATTAATCAGAGATAAGGTTTTCAGGGACTTTATTTTGTGGGCTGCCATCAAACAGCAATACTCACATCACAGCTTACCAAGTAGTTAGGTTGAGATACATGAGTCCCGTGCTCTCAACTTCTATTCACTAGTTGCATATGAGCTTTCACAGACTAAATTATGTTATACTTTTTGAATTCTACTATATTAAGTTTTCCTTTCTTATAATTTTAATGCCAAATTTAAGTACGCTTCATCTCCAAAATTGTCAAGGCATCTTCTCTTGTTATACATTTACATCACTCTTTTTGTTTTATATGCCACCTTCAAAGAATGCTTGAAGTGAATATTTGAATAAATTGTTGTCAATGTTCACTTTTTAATTCTCCCCAATATTGTCTAACCTATCACCACTTATTTAAAAGAATGTCACTCCACAAGTGTTTGGTTTTACACTCTTATTAAATATTCCTTGATAGTAATTATGTGGCTCTAATCTGGTGCCCTACAGACACATTGAGCTATATAATCTTTCCTCTACAAATATAACAATTTTACAGTAACAGCTTTAATATTGGACAGAGAAATATATTCCAGTTTATTTTCCTTTGTCAATGAGTCAAAGAGTGATGGTCAGGTGTTTTTAGGAATTTTCATATACTTATAACTAAAGCTGTGAAGCTAGGCACTGTTAGCTCACACTTAATGCATTAGCTGGATAGGAGGCTGAGATCTGAGGATTGCGGTTCAAGGCAGCTGGAACATGAATGTCTGTGAGACTCTTATCCCCAATTAACCACCAGAAAACCAGAAGTGGCACAGTTGCTCAAAGGGTAGAGCACTCACTTTGAGCTGAAGAGCTGAGGAACAGTGCCCAGGCCCAGATTTCAAACCCCATGTATAAGCCCCAAAAAGGGGGGGGGGTGAGGACAATTAATATCTTTGCTCAATTTTATCCTCCAATCCATAAAAAGTATATGTCTCCATTTACTTAGATTTTTGCTTTTATATTCAGCATTGCATAATGTTCAATGAGGGTGAGTCAACAACACTTTAATACATTTTGACGATGTGTGAAGATGGCACAAAGAAATTCACAGAGAACAGTTGAAAAATTAGGGGCAATGGGAACTGAGAAAGACAGAAATGGGTTAATCAGGCCCTTGATCAATACGTGAGTGTGTAAAATATTTTAATAAGATTTCTTTGTACAACTAATATACACCAATTAATAAATATCTTCCAAAGGCATTGATATTCGAGTATGTCATAAAGGATAAATACAGATTTTGTGGTGAATTGAAAGATAGATGAGAAAATGCATACTTATAGTAATTGTGTAAATAAACTAAGAAATTTGGTCAACATTCTGAGGGCTCATGGCTCATTAGAATAGAAGGCCCTTGGTATCTAAGATAAGACTAAAATGTTAAACTTGAGCCTATCTTTAAGACTGCTTAATGCTATTGCCTTTTTAGTAAGTATTCTCTTTATTGTTGTTGTTGTTGCTGGTGGTGGTCGTGGGCCTTGAACTCTGGCCCTAGGCGCTGTCCCTCATCTATTCAGCTCAAGGCTAGATCTCTACCACTGAAGCCATAGCGCCACTTCGTTTTTCTGGTGGTTTATTGGAGATACGAGTCTCATGGACTTTTTCTGCTCAAGCTGGCTACAATTATAAAATGAACCACCTGCACTGGGCTTGAATCAGTATTCTTAGAACAAAGAAAAAATACAAGTGATTTGGAACCAAGCTGTAGAAGGCTGCCTTTTTGGCTTCAGAAGAGAGCTGGCTGGTATCTTATGAGTAGATAGATTTAGGAAAAATGGAACATATAAGTCCACATGGAAGGCTACAAAACATTTTAGTGAAGTTCCAAAAATGATAAGGACATGAATTACAATAACTAGCTTGGTAACATGTTTGGGAGTTCTGTCTCTATTGTTACTGTTGTAAATGTACAATATCATTTTATTCATTTTTGTTGTTGTTGTGTCCTTAGTATGTTCTTTCCCCTATGGAATATCACCTGTTGTCACTGTACTCGATTTTGATACCTTGCATCTTGTATATACATGTCTAATCTGGGGAGGGTAAAGGGAATTACAAAATGCTGAAATAAGGACACAGGATGACCCATTGCAAAACAGATACCAATAAGACTATATTGGAAATGAACCTTACCACTTCATGCTGCGAAGAGTGGGGAGAAAGGAATGTGAGAGCTGGGGGAGGGAAGGGATAGTGGTACTACAACAAGAAAGGAAAGTGGTAATAATGATCAACAAATAATGTACTCATTGCCTTACTCAAGTAACTGTAACCCTTCGGTACAACATTTTAACAATAAAATAAAATAAAGTATAGTCAATAAAGGACAAGTTTGGCAAATAAAGTACAATGCTAACTTACAGACAAATGAAAATAATAATAACCATTTATGTCTATATACATGTATGTACACATCCGTATATTCATATATATGTATACATATATAGGTATTTGTGTATGTACACATATAAGTAAAAGGCGAAAGATTTATACGATCTGAAGAGAAACCAGAGTATTGTACACATATAAGTATGAATATATGCATATGTACATAGTGTGTATACATATACATTTATTTAAAGAGACTTGAATAAGAAATATATTAATGCCTATGAAAAACTTTAACCATCCTGCCTATGAAACGCTTTAACTATCCTGAATATGTTATCAAAAATCCAAATACATATTTTTATAATAATATACCAAAATCCAAAGAATATATGGAAAAATCATACCATACCTATACATTGCATACATATAGAGATTAGTGGAAATAGAAAAACAATAGAATATCAGTGCAAACCAATATGTAGAAATTGGAATCCTTATATATTGGTGCTTGGCACTTAAAGTGATAGAGTCAGTTTGTTAAACATATTGGCAATCTAAGATACTACACATAGAGTTACCTCTATGATCCAGCATTTTGAATCATAATTTGATATACAAAATATATTTCAACACATGTCCAATGAAACACATGTACAATTATATACATAAGAAAACCTTTTATAATAACATATAATAAAATATTGAAATGCCCATTGAGGGCATTATAGAATTATACACACACATACAAATCAATATGGTATATCCCTGGGAAAAATTTATATGGACTTGGTTTGGAAACAAATTTTACTTGGGAGGAATGGATAAAATAGAATTCAATTTCTAATTACATGAGCTTTTTAAAATGGACACAGCCGTGGTGGTAGACTATGAAGTAATGGTTGGTCAAGTGAAGGGTAGGTTGAAATGATGACAGGAAGTGATTAATAATAGATATTGGAGTACTTTGAGAGGGTAGTGGTGATAAAATATTCTAGAACTGAAGGTGATATTCATACTCCAAATCTTTAATCATTGTACTTTATCGAAGAATTACATATTGCATTTGCATTAACCTTAAGAAAAATTTTAGAATTGTAATGGGTGAATATGAGTGATAATTTAAAATTTAAAATCACAGAATTCTATAATGCACACGTATAATATATTGATGAATAAGACTATCAATAAAATATGATCTGTGATATATCCTCTGAGTGACTGTATATGACATTGCAAGTCAGTGAATACAAAATTATGTAAATTGAGGAATGAGATAGGACTGAAAAGAATGAGGGATAATGATCATCAAGATGCATTGTATTGAAACTTCTCTGAAGAAGAAAGAAGGATGGCCAATAGACACATGAAGAAATGCTCAACCTCCCTAGCCATAAAAGAAATGCAAATCAAAACAACATTGAGATAGCACTTCACACCAGTTAGAATGGCTATAATCAAGAACTCGAACAACAACAGATGCTGGAGGGGATGTGGACAGAAGGGAACATTAGTTCATTGTTGGTGGGAATGTAAACTTGTTCAACCACTTTGGAAAGCAGTATGGAGGTTCTTGAAAAGACTTCACGTAGACCTCCCCTATGACCCAGCAATCCCACTTTTGGGCATTTGCCCAAATGTTTACAAACAAGACCACACTAAAGCTAACAGCACAACTATGTTTATTGCAGCATTATTTACAATAGCTAAGATATGGAACCAACCCAGATGCCCCTCAGTAAATGAATGGATCAAGAAAATGTGGTGTTTATACACAATGGAATTCTATGCCTCCATCAGAAAGAATGACACTTCCCCATTTGTTAGGAAATGGAAAAGCTTGGAAAAAGTTATATTAAGTGAAGTAAGCCAAGCCTAAAGAAACATAGGTCCCATGGTTTCCCTAATTTTCAATATCTAGTATATGTGTGAGTCAAGCAGGAAAGGTCAGATAATGTGATGTTAGGAAAATGATCCCTTAGATATGTATTTAAATGTTTTTTTTCTTTCATGCATTTGTTTCTAACTCATTTATAAGATTATTTCTTTGTAGCTTTGTATCCCTTCCCCACAGTATAACCCCTGCTTTCACTATATTTGATGTTGGTATAATTTGTGGAGGAGATGGGCAAACCAAGTCGTTTAAGGATACAAGTAGACTCGATGCAACTATGAGAAGTACAAGTTGTCATGTCAAAAACGAACTTTACAACTTTGGTGGGGGGCGGGGATTAGGTGGGGGGACGGGGGGAGGCTGGGAAGGGATGTGAAGGGTAAACAAAGGAGGAGGCTGCAATGCTTGATAAGAAATGTACTCATAATCTTGCCCATGTAATTGTAACCCCTCTGTAGAGTATGTTAACAAAAAATTAAAATTAAAAAAAAGATGCATTGTATTGAGCTAGCAATGTGGCTTAGTGGTAGTCTTAGGGGAATAATGTGAAGCCTTGTGTTTGATTCCTCAGTTCTACATTAACAGAAAAAGCTGGAATTGGCACTGTGACAGAAGTCGTAAAGTGCCAGTGTGAGGAAAAGAAGTTCTTGGACATTGCCAAGGCCCTGAGTTCAAGCCCCAGGACTGGTCAAAAAGAAAAAAGATGCATTTTATTAAGATAGGCACTAACGGCTCATGCCTGTAATCCTAGATATTCAAGAGGCTGAGGAATGAGGTTTGAAGCCAGCCCAGGTAGGAAAGTCTGTGAGATTCTTATCCCCAATTAAATGTCAGAAAAATCTGAAAGTCCTGCTGTGCCTCAAGTGATAGAGTTCTAGTGTGCATCGAAAGGAGGTCATGCACAGCGCCCAGACCCAGAGTTCAAACCTCAGGAGAGAAGAAAGAAAACAAAATAATTCACTAAAAACTGTTCATAAACTGCATGGTCAAACAGCAACTCCCATGCTACTACTTAAAGTCAATGAAAAATATGACTAAAATAGAATACAAGTCATTTTGTAGACCAAACATAGATAGAATACAAAGGTTGTTTACAGGGACAAAGTAAATTTTATCTCTTAGGTAGAGTTGAAATTTGTTCTTCAGTCTTCTTAAATCATTTATGAAATTGACAATACTGCCAATTATAGGTCAATTTCCTTGAGGAACAGATTGAATTCTGCTGTCTTTTCATAGCAAACCATAGAGGTGAATTTTTTGCCTCTTGTTGAAATATATCTGATATTTTAAAGTAGATTTGTCCTAATATAATATTAATTTAATCAATCATTTCATTAGGGTGATGTTAGTCAGATTGTTTTCCAGTAAATCCTATCCCTTATAATAAATGAGAGCATGCTGTGTCAGTCTCCTATTAATATGACAAAATATTTTATAAAATTAAGTAATAAGGGGGAAAGATTAATCTTGGCATCTGATTTTACACATTTCAGCTTATGTTTCTTATCCTCATTGCTTGGGTTTGGTGGTGGCACAGAACCCAATGTCAGGAACATGTGATTGAGCATGTGTATTCATGGAAGACAGAAAGTAAAGAAGAGGAGGAATAGGAGTGGGAGAGAGAGAAAGAGGAGGAGGGGAAGAGGGAGAAGGAGAGGGAGAAGGAAAAGGAGAAGGAGACAGAGAAGGAAAAGAAGGAAGAGGAGGAAAGGACTTTGATCTTAACATCTTCTTTGATCACAAGTTCTCAGTGACCATACCTCTACAACTGAGCCCACTTGAAAAGGTTCACCACCTATTTATGGCAACATAGTGAAAGCTAATTATTAATCCCAATCCTATATGATTTCAGAATTAATTTCTAGAATGGTGGGTAAATATGTCTATACAAGTGTGATAACTTCTGTTCCTAAATATTTACTTGAATTAATCAGATAAACTATTTGGCATGGAGTTGGTTTGGTTATACCACTGTAGGAGAGATGAATGAAATATTTTAAATGCAAATACATTTTATTTAACAGATAAAGAAGCTTCAAGAGATTTCATTTTGTGACCTTCAAAAATGACTATTTCATTCAACTTATAGTGACTTGAATTTTTCATAATTTTATGGCATTTCCATTGAAGTATTTTGTCGCCTATAGCAAGGTTCATTTTTTCTAGTGAAGGAAAAATGAATGCTATCACGGTCATTTATTTCTTAATTATTCTATAGAGAGTTGGTATAATATGAATTTCCTGCCATTCAATAATAAGTTATATTCAAGTCTATAGGAATAATTGGAAAAGTCATGGAATATCTTGCTTGAGTTAGCTCATATTAAGATTGATTCAATTTCTCAAAATCACTGTTGACATAAAATCCATGAAATTAAATTTTTCTCTGAAATGACTTGGTACTCAAACCTGAGAAATACATGACCAATAACTATGATTTCTGTATACTCAAAAATGTATGAATCTGCATTTTCATGTCAAAAAAATTAGGGTAAAATGTAGAGAAAATGATGTAACTCCTGTAGATAATAATCAAAGTTAATGACAAATTGCTTCATTCATCCTGACAGAGCCTATTGATTTTATCTTACATGAGAAATTTGATTAATAATCCCATTGTCGCTTTTGAATAATAGAGTATTTCAATTTGCCCAGATTCTGTCATTTAAACCTTCAAGAGTATATTTTTTTCATAAAAATGAAAAGTATTTTTCCACAGTGCAGGTTCAGATTTAACAACTAAATAAATATCTAAATGTTAATTTATTAAATTGAGCCTCTAGAATTCAAATAATAAATTTATTTTATTCTTAGATATATTAAATCTATGCTGAATATGAGTGTCTCAAGCTTGTAATCCTTACTACTCAGGAAGCTGGGGTCCAAAGCCAGCTTTGGCAAGAAAGTTTGTGAGACACATCTCAATCACACACACACACACACACACACACACACACACACACACACACACACACACACAGCTAGAAGTGGAGTTGTGGATCAAACGTTAGGATACTATCCTTGAGTGAAAAAAACTAAGGCATAGACCTTGAGTTCAAATCACAAGAGTAACACACACCCACATTCACACACATGCACATTATGTCTAAATTCTTATTTTAGTTTGAAGAAATAAACAATATCATGAATAGTAATATTTGTTTCATATCCTGCAACTTTTGTGAAGTGGTTTTGAGTACAATTTGCTTTAAGATATAACATGTCATTAAAATTAATATTAATCTAGTTAATATTTATAATTGCTTATAAAACATTGGTATTTTATGTATACACTTAAGAAATATTATGAGTAAAAGAAAGAAAGGAAGAATAGAAGAAAAGAAAGAAAGAAAGAGAAAGAAAGAAAGAAAGGAGGAAAGAAGGAAAGAAAAAAGAAGAGAGTAAAAGAGAGAGGTAGGGATGGAGGGAAGGAGGGAGGAACGAAAGACGGAAGGAAGGGACAGCACTAGAGCCCCAGAGCTCAGGCCCCACGACTGGATCCCCCACCCCCCAAAAAAGAATGGTGCAATATGATTCTTTCTGATTGATTAATAAAATTTGATTATGTATGTATATATACATACATACTTGTAAATAGAGAACAATGAAATTATATATATATATATATATATATATATATATATATATAATTCATATACACGAGCACACAATTCTTGATCGCTTTTGTCAGTGAGAGGCATCTGGGCTGATTCCATATGTTGGCTACAGAAAATAATGCAACAATGAACATGATTGTGCTGGCAGCTTCAGTGTGGCCTTGTTTCTGCTGTATTGGATAAATGCCCATAAGTGGAATTGCTGGATCACAGGGAGCTCTCTATTCAGTTTTGTGAGCAACCTCCATCGTGTTTTCCATAGTCGTTGAACAAGATTACATTTCCACCAACAATGAAATAGAGTTTCCTTTGGACCACATCCCTATCAGTATCTGTGATTGTTCGTTTTTTCATAATGACATTGTAACAGGGGTGAAAAGAATCTCAGTGTTGTTTGGAATTGCATTTCTTTCATGGAGACAGGTATGTCTATTTGTCATTGTTACTTTTCTTCTAAGAAGTTCTCTTTAAGTCATTATCCCATATATTAATTGGGCTCTTGTTTATTTGAGGGTTTATTTGATCTGTAAATATGGGTTAGTTATGTAAACCCTTGTCTAATGCTTAGTTAGTAAAAATCTTCTTCCTTTCTGTTCTTTTTCTATATACCCTGCTAACTTTTTCCTTTGCCATGAAGAAACTCTTTAGTATAATGCAACTCTATTCACCCAGAAAAAAAATGATATTACACCATTCATAAAGAAATGGAAAGACTTGGAATAAACCTATATTAAGTGAAGAAAGTCAGACTCAAAGAAATATAGGTTGCCCGATTTCCCTCATTTCTTGTATTAGAATGTGCCTCTAATTCTACACCTTAACACACTTGGATGATAAAAGAGAAAACATTACATTTGGATATGATAAATTACATGGGATTCTAAACATTTATACAGTGAGATCAAAGGAGGATGCACTTTGGAGAGGATCACAAAGGCTCAATAGCTACATGAATATTATCATATAATATAATGTTCATCAAATTGATCTCCAAGAAATGATAATGAGAGTTTCTTTATTATTTTGCTTTTTCCATCTGAATTCGGATGCTGTTATTTTGTTATAATTTCTGCACCTTTGGTCTTATATGTAAGTTTAGAAAGGGCAAGGGGAAACACAGAATGGTGGGAAAGGGTGAACAAATGTTGCAGTTTCACTCAGTAGACATTACCTTGTAAATGAACTATACAATTTATGGGGGAGGGAGGTTGAAAGGGAAAAACTGGGAGAACATGAGGGAAGAGGTGACACTGTTGAAAAAGAAATGTGCTCATCATCTGACTTATGTAATTGGATTCCTTCTGTACGTCATCTTTACAAATTAAAAATGGACCTCATAAACAGGCCAGAATAGTTATATTAATATTAGATAAGATTGGCTTTAAATTAAAATTGGTATAAAAGTAAAAAGAGACTGAAAAGAACATTAAATGTTGGTAAAGGAAAGTCTGAATCAGGTGGATATAACAATGCTAAATATCAATGCCCTGAATCCTAGATCTCTCAAATTCATCAGACAAATACTACTTGCCATAAAAATATGCATACATCCAAACACATTGTTGGTTGCTTGAACACATCATTCTTACCTCTGGACAGGCCATCCAGGTCAATATCTCGAAAAAAATCACAACCAAATACCTGGTTTGATAAGCTATACCTAACAGCCCATGGAACGTTTTCCAAAATAGATCATATCTTAGATCAGAAAGAAAATCTGTGAAAATTCAAAAATAAAAATGAAATTACCTCTTGTATCCTGTCAAACCACAATGGGACCAAATTAGATCTCAACATCAAAAGGCATCACAAAAAGTTCTGAAACTCACAGAGACTGAATAACACATTGCTAAATCATCAGTGAGTCACTGAAGACATATGGAGGGAAGTTCCAAAGTTTATGGAATTCAGTGGAAGTGAACAGACAAAATACTACCTCCTCTGGGACACAAGAACACAAGCAATACTCAGGAAAATTTATAGCTTTGAGTATGTACATCAACAAATTAGAACAATTTTAAATCAGCACTAATAATGCACCACTAGGTCCTTGAAAAACAGGAACAAGCCAATTCAAAAACTGGTAGATAGAAACTATACAAATTAGATTAAAGAAATAAATGAATCAGAGCCTCAGAAAAACATACAATCATAATTGACTTTTATCTACTAGTAACTCAAAAATTCGCCCAATAAATGTAAATGTAGCTATTTTCAGAGATAGACTCAATCAGCTCAAACCAGTGAACAAAACATACTTGTAAGATTCTAAGGAGCAATGTTTTGTTTGCCTTTTTAAAATAAATTTACTCTGTTATTAAGTTGATTTATAGAGTTATTACAATTACATGAGTAAGGTAATGAGTACATTTCCTTTCATGAAATGTCTTCAATTCCCTCATATTTTCCCATTCCCTCCCTTCTTTTCCCACCCATGTGTTAAATAGTCCACTTTTATCAATGTTCAAGGAAATCCACTGCTTCATTTTTTCACCCTTTCCCTAAAGCTCTTTTCCCACCCACACCTTCCTGAAGACATAGAATGAATATACCATGCATAAGGTAAAGAAGACAGAATCATCACAAACTATAAATTAACAACAACATACACTAACCAAAAAATGGAGTATTCTGTTTCCATACCTCATAGTTTGTTTCAGGATGTTTATCATGTTATATAAATGTAATTGTTTTTATCATAAAGTCAATTCAGGGATTAAGGTGTGATAAACTTATAATTTTCTTTCTATTTAGTAATGCTTTTATTTTACATTAATGTTGTAAGTAACACAATTCAAATCCTAGTGAAACTTGAAGGTTCAGATTTAAAGTTAAATATTCAAAAGGTCTAATAATTCCATTTTGGCAACCAAATTGAAAAACATGCATGGTTTATCCTCAGGAATGTCATTATTTCATATGCAAAAAGTAATTTTACCTACATTTTCTCTTATATGATAACATATTATCTGTTATTCAGAGAGATACAAAAAGATTTTTAATTATGATATGATAAATGCATCGACATGTATGAATGAAATCAGGGAGTAGATGGCTCAGAGCAGGGTGGTTCTGTTAAATATTCTCATTATTTTGAATGATCTGGTGTTTTTGTATGTGTGGAATTATGAATGTTTTTTATGTCTGGACAAGAAAATTTGATTAATAGATCATTATCTAATACCCAATGTCTAGAACATAACCTGAGTCAGAGTGGTAAGTCTGTGTGTGTGTGTGTGTGTGTGTGTGTGTGTGTGTGTGTGTGTGTGTGTGAGTGTGTGGTTGTGTGTATGTGTGTGGGTGTCTGTCTGTCTGCTTGCAAGTCTGGATTTAGAAGGAAGTATCTTATTTCCCTGAAGGTATGTACTTAATTCTATTAGGTGTACTCCATTAATGACAGCAGATAAAGTTAATTAATATTTTGTGCCATATATTTATGGACCTATGACTGCATGGACAAAATAAAAATTATGTTTGTGGTATGAGTTTTGTAAAAGATCAGCTGAAATTATAAACATTTGAATCTTGAGAAAGATATCAATGGCAATCATTTCAGTGTAGATAAATTTTGACAACACTTGCAGTGATAGGTAATCTTATATCAAAACTTAATATTTATTGATTTTCCATAGCTACACTATTCTATAAATTTGTAGGAAAACAAGTTAAATTAAGGAATCATAAAAGTAATGTAAAGTATTTATTGCGAAGAGTTCTACAGTTAGACCCTGATTGTAAGTGCTAGTATCAATAGAAAAAAAACACAATATACAACATGGAGTTAGGTATTTTATAATGAAGCACATTTTAATATACTCTACATTGTTAGAAAGACTAGAACTTTGGGTTAGCTTTATAACCTACCATAAGAAGTGATATTGCCATTTATTAAGCAGAAAGGCTTACTCAGATTTACAAGATTGAATGGTTCAGTGTATGTTCAGCTAGTTTTATTGCTTTGGGGGCCAGTGACAAGACAATGTCAAGGTGGGGAGTATGTCAAAGAGAAATGATTTTTACCTAGGATGATTAAAAGATAAAAGAAGAAAGAAGATGGGAGTCTATTTTCTAATGGGTTTCACTCTGAAGAACTTAATCTCCAGAAGAACTATTCAGGTATGCTCCACAGTCTGGGAGGAATTGCAATGTCATTTTTCTTTAACACATAGGTCTTTCTGGGGCATTCTAAAATCAAATGTCAACATCTTCACCAATGATAATAACTTGTCCAGGGGTGGAAGCCACTAGATATTTCTATAAATTCTAATCAGATCTCAGCAGACTAAATATTTTATGGAATTCCTATTAAAATATTTTCTTGCAGACTGACTAGGTCTTCATAATGTGTATCTGTGTGTTTATATGTGTGTGTTTGAATAAACTAATAAAACAATGTGGCAGATAAAAGTATTAGTATGGCCTTTGGTTTTTCTTCTCATATTATGAAAGCCTGTCACAATTCCCAATCAAATCCCATCCAAGATTCAAACATTAATGCTGTCCCAAAATTTCTTTATGCTAACCTAAGTATATGCATCTCATTTCAGATGACCATGGTATAGGAAAATTTTAAGTCTTCCAATTACGTTATCACCAAGGAAACAATGTACAATATTTCTTTTAAAAATACGTAGATTGTAGAACATGTTAACCAGAAAATTGAAGGAGTATACATTATAGGATTTAATTTAAATATTTAGTCACATAAATGGATATTCTTTATCCCCAACTCAGAGCCCTTTTAAACTACATAATTGCTCAACTCATCTATTACCATCTTCCATGAAGTCAGTCCTTGCTGTAAACAAACCAGATGTGGTGAACAAATTAACATATGCACCATTGTAACATGCTCCTCTTCTAAAGCATGGAAGTGAAAGAGCATTTAATGCCTGTGAAGAGCTGGTTCTAAGGATTATGAAAAGTGATTACTTTGCACCATAAATAGAAAAATCCACAGATGTTTCCAGTTGTGTTTTGTTGTTGGCATTTGTGAGATATATTTTGGAAAGCACAATGAATGAAAGCAGGCTATTTTGTAAAACTTTGCTGGCTGACTCTTATTGAAATGTTTCAAATGAGAAGACAGACAATAGGGTGGGTAAGATGTGGTATTCAGCTTTAAATACAGACAAGCAAAACAAAGAATGGGAATTTTTTTTTTCCTTAACAAATGCTTTCTGGTTATATTGTGCTATACACTATAATGATGAAATAATCATTTCTATGGAAAAGTAAGGAGAAAACACTGTCACCTGTTGAATTTCTTTTTAAAGTGAATCTAAAATGTCAAGGTCAAAGAAATTTAAATGCCATAATAAAATATTATCAAGTATTACTTTTTTTGATAAAAAGTTAAAACAAACTGACAGACTATTAGTCCATTTAGATTTATAAGTTTCCTGCTCTATATTTCCTATTGTTCCTCTTTTTTGGGTGGTGATATATATATTTTTTAGAATGGCAACCTGGTCTTAACCATTACCTACATTATGCTGTCATATAATCAGAGAGTTTTTGGGTTTTTTTTGTTGTTGTCTTGTTTTTTTGGTCGGTCATGGGGCTTGACTGGGCTTCGGCGCTTGTCCTACACTCTACAGCTCAAGGTGAGCACTCTACCGCGGCAGCTGCTGGCAAGTGCTCAGAGCTGTCTCCTTGCCTGTATTTTCTCTCTATGGCCTAACTCTGTGTCCTGTGAAGGCACACTTGGTGTGATTCTCTGTCTTAGGACTGTTCACTGGAACTCTAAAAATGCTTTCGATGTGAGAGCTTGTTTAGCCTCTAGCTTCTCCTCTGCCATCTTCCTGGAACTCTCGGGGATTTAATTTTTTGAGTTCCAAGTATATTTTAGGTATGAGACCCTTGTCCATTGTATAGTTAGTGAAGATCTTCTCCTAATCCGTGGGCTTTCTATTGATCTTGCTAGCTATGTACTTTGCCATGCAGAAGTTCTGCAACTTCATGCAATCCCATTTGTCCAACCCTTCTTTGATTTGTTATGTTTCTGGGTCTCTATTAAGGAAATTTCAGCCTGGGTCAAAGAGACTTAGGGTTTCTCCTATTCCATCCTGCAATGTTTTCAGAGTGTCTGCTTTGACTCTGAGGTCTATGATGCATTTGGAGTTGATTCTAGTGCAGGGTGATATATAAGGATCTAGCTTTAGTTTTCTACTTGGAAAAAATTATATTAAGTGAAGTAAGCCAAGCCCAAAGTAACATTTGTCCCATGGTTTCCCTTATTTGCAATATTTAGTATATGTCTGAGTCAAGCAGAAAGGGTCAGATAAGGTGATGTTAGGGAAATGAACCCAAAGATATGTATTTAAGGTTTTTTTTCTTTCATGCGATTGTTTCTAATGCATTTCTAAGGTTATTTCTTTGTTGCTTTGTATGTTCCTTACCCACAGTATAACCCCTGCTTTCACTGTATTTGATGTTGGTATAATTTGTGGAGGGGAAGGGGAAAAACAAGTCGTTTAAATAACGATACAGCTGGACCCATTGCAACAATGAGAAGTACAAGTTGTCATGTCAAAAACGAACTTTATAACTTTGGTGGGGGGGGGAGTATTGGGTGAGGGCCCCCGGGGAGTCTGGGAAGGGATGGGAAGGGGAAACAAAGGAGGAGGCTACAATTCTTGATAAGAAATATACTCATTATCTTGCCCATGTAATTGTAACCCCTCTGTACAGTATTTTCACAATAAAAAGTAAATAAAAATTTTAAAAAAGAATAAATAAACTACAACTGCTGAAGTTTTCAATAGTAAATGTATTACATTTTATGTGCTTAATATTTTCCTGAAATTATTACTTTTGGATTATATATCCCTAACAAACTCTTTTTTATGATTTTTATATGATTTATATAGATTCCTTATGTGATTCTTATGTGACTTCTTAGAGATCCATAAATAAAACAGCTCAGAACAGGAAAAAAGTAGGTAAGAAGTCATAAACAATAGTATTATGGTGCTCTTAATGGCTAAGTGCAAAGAATATGTAACAAAACTGTTGGAAGATTCATTTGTTGTTGTTGTTGTTTGTTTTGCTATTCTCTCCCATTTCTTTGTAGAAAGGTTCTCACTATAAAGTGCCAAGTGGTCTGGACCCTTCAAGGCTTGTCTCAGTGACATAAATGATTGGATTAGGGATGTGTGATCCCATGGCTGGCTTTTAGGAAGTTCACAATATAGCAATACATATACACATAAAGAAACTTTTGTGAGTGATGTGTATTCACTTCCTCAATAGCCTCAATGTCAAAACGTCAAGTTACTATCAACTGGCATCACTAACACCTCCATAAATCAAATGCAAACTAAAAGCTCTACTTCAAAAACCAACATCTAAGGCAGTGTTGGAAATACAAGAAGTTACATAATACATCTAAAGGAGTGAGTTCTTTAACACTGGGTATGAGCAGTGATAGTTGAATTTTTAACCAGGCTTGAAAAGTTCGGGTGTCCACTAACTATGCCACTAGAGTTGCAGAGTTGACCTTGGTATCAAGATTGGAGGTAAAATTCAAAGGCAGCTAAATTGCTGGAGTATTGTAGCTCGATACAGTGTGACCCTTCTTGATAATGGTAAACAGAGAGTAGAAGCTAAGTCAGTAAAATGTATAGGAAGGATTCTCCACTGAGAATAATTTCAGGGGGTGATCATTACTCTTGCGTTGTAAATGAATAGCCCATCATTCTACTTTAAGCTGTAGCATATTTCTGATTGGAGGACAATTATAACATACCACTGTGCCATGAGTGCTGAGCAGTGTAGGTGTATATTACTCTAATATATGTAAAAATCCTTACAGGTATGGAATGGCCCGACCTTAACACTTCATTCTGTGTTGCTGAGTTTCATGGAGAAATCTTCATAATTAGGCAATTCACACTCATCTAAGTCTGAATCAGGCAACTGAGATAAGACATTAGGGTCATCACTTCAGTGACATGGTCTGTGACCTGTGAAATAAATAACATTATTTCACAATGCATATGTGTTTCTGAAAATGCATGTAATACCAAATACCAAATATACAAAAGGGACAATTATCCATCTCATATTATCAGAAGTAAAGATACTCGTGAATTGTACTTACTTGCTAGAGGATCACAGGGTCACTGCTAACGTTTGGTACCTTTCCAGGTGCTCAATCTTCCTCAATCTTTTTTGAGGAAGTGTTTTTCCATATTTTTTTTTGAGATGTTTAGAAAATCAGTACTGTCACTAACCGCAACCATGGGACAGGAAAGATGATGGGATACCTGGCCATAGAACTGAGAAATCACAGGAAGTGATAGGAAAGAAGACACCAGAGGACCCAAAGCCTCATTGCCAGCTTCTGGATCACCAAATCCTGCTTAACATGTTTATATTCCTTCTATTACAAGGGGGGCGGGTGGGTGGTCAGTGTGTCCACAAACTAAGGCATTACTCTAGCTTTGGTTACAACTATTAACATGAGGTATTGTTTGTATACATAGTGATAATTGAATCCCTTATTGTTAGGGAGCAGAAGGGAGCAATAGTCATTAAATCCATAACACAGACATCCATCTTGTCTCCAAAGTCTTAATCTTTTAGTGTACAACAGCTCAAATTTAAATACTCTTGAGGTAATAGCTCATACCCCTGTCTTCCCTTGACTGACCTTTGAGAGCAGAGCTCTCAGCCTTTTGATTGCTGTTTTTGAGACAATATTGTCCATTATGACCAAGTGAGATATTTTAAACTTTTTATTTGTGGTCCTTAATGGTGGTGCTGGGGAATCAACTTCTTGGCTTCATGTGTCTTAGTCTACTGTGTGCTTCTGAGCCTGATATGACCTATGGTTTTATTTTCAATCAACTGGAATAAAGAAAAATTTCCCTAGGAAGGAATTAACACTTGGCTACTTTCTCCAGTATCTCTCACACACGTAAAAGTTGTATAATTCTACACTGACAGAAAACGGTGTTCTTATATTATTAGTAGTAACTTCTCATTTTTAGTAGCTCCACTCTTCACAAACTCTTGCTCATTTGCTATCCCTCCTTCCCATAAAACTTGACTAGATCAACTGGAAACCCCCTACTAGTCAGCCTCTTCCTTAAAAAGCTCAACCTTAACTAACCTATCCCCTGGTAGCCCTGCTAAAAATTTTCAAAGGCCTGACTGCAACCATACTCCTTCCTGAAAGCCCTCCTCTGCCTTATGGAAATCCCTCTTCCACTCCACCCCATCCTGGAATCCCTGCTCTGCAGCACCAGAAACCAGGCCACATCCATATCTCCTTCTATTTCCCACCTTGCTGCAATAGAACCCTGCCTACACCAGGCTTCTCCCTCAAATCCCCACCTCATCCACCAGGTCACCAGATGAGGTCCGCCCCTACCTACTCTAGTCCCTCATAGTCGCACTGTTCCCATATCATAGTACCTCCAAACTTCTCCCTTCCCTTTTATACCCCACCCCCAACCAGCCTTCTCACTCCAGTCCCCCAGGTTTCATCAGAAACTCTGCCCATAACTAGCCTACTTGTAAGAGGCTTAACCTCTCAAACACAGCACTGAACCTACCTCTTGCCACAAAGCCCATCATGCTATACCAAAAACCCTTCACCTTCCTATAACGGCCCTTGAAGCCCTGCCTTCCTTGGCCAGGAGCTTTTCACATAGCCCATCTCCTGCCTGGAAAGACATCCCTGCTCCACCACAAGTCTCCCTACCTCCCACATCTACTCTTTCAATGCCCTGCCTTGCTCTCCAGATAAACCCGCCCCCTATGGCTCCTCCCTCAGTTCCACATCCTACTCCACCAGATATCCTGCCCACAATTATTCTACACTATTATAGCTCTTCCACTCCTTCTCAAAGCCCCTCCTCCAACTAGCCCCATGGCTCCAAACCCTGCCTTGCTCCTGAAAAATCCCACTAGAAAACCCCCAACACACTATGCCATTTCTGGACACCCACATTGCTCCACTGGAAGCCACTGTTCCAGTTGGCCTCCTTCTGGAAGCCTAGAAAACCTCCACCACACTCTCCCATCTCTCGACACCCACATTGCTTCACTGGAAACCACTGCACCAGTTAGCCTCCCTCTGGAAGCCTCACTATACGCAAATGTAAATCCCAGTCCCTCCATAGTCCTTTTTGGAAGGTTGTTTTGCCCTGCTGGAAATCCTGTCCATAGTCCATGTCCTGCATTACAACACTGAAATACCCATCCAACCTTACTCCTCATTTCCAAGTGGTGACTGGATACACCAGAAACCCCATCCTAACTGGTCTAGTGCACTGGATCTTATCACTGCTCTCACAAAGCCCTGGTCCTGAAAAACGCATCCATACATTGTGACTACATCCTGCTCTCCTGGAAACCCCACCTTCACCCTAACACACTTGCCAAAGGCCTGCCATTCTCCATGAGAAACCCCGCCCCTTACTAGCCTATGTCTTTCTAGTACCACCCTGCCCTCTCAAAATCACACCCTGAAAAGCCGCTCCCTCATAGCTCCACATTCCTGCTCCAGAATCCCCAACTTCTGTCAACCTCTTGCCTCCATTCCCTGCCCTGCCTTAGGGGAAACCTCACCCAATATATCCCACAAGGGCTCACAGTGTTCCACCAGATCTCCTCCTCTAAGTAACCTCCTCCTTTGTAGCCTTGTTCTTCCTTCTCAAAGCCCTGCCCCAAACAGCCTCCTTCCTAGTGACCCCACTTTTTTCCACTGAAAACCTGTCCGCCTGCCAGCCTCCATCCTAAATCACGCCTACTCCACGAGACCCCTCCCCTAACAAGTCAAGTCCTTCCTGTTTCCTCCTTGATGTCTCAAAGCCCTACACAGCCTGGCCTTCACCCTCAAAGCCCTGTCCTGTTCCACCATACAGGTTGTGCGAATACCAACTCCTCCCTTAAACCATACAGATCTCCACCAGAAACCCCATACTACCTCATCCATGAAGGTCTCATCTAGCAACTTTTATTACAAATGTGATTTTGAACATATCTGGGGAAATAAAAGTTCCAGCCTCCAGCTGGGCTCAGTCACAGAGAAGGAATTGTGTCTGGTTTTGACTTTTCAGCTAGTCCTGACAATGTAAAGTGCTCTTGACTAAAACTGGATAAAAATCAGGCCAGTTTAATTTCAGGTGACTTCTCCCTCCCTCCCAGCCTTTCTCCAAAAGAAGGGCTTCAAAAGACCAAATTTTGAAATGCCTTGCTAAATAAGCAAGCCCTGGGAAAATGAAGTTCAATCAAGTTACTTAGATTAAAATAAATACTGTCTTAAATTTTTCTTTCAAAACTTTAAAATGTACATATAACTGATTTTGGTTTTTGGGTGCTTAAAAATCTGAGGGTGTTTTGTATGTGTTTGTGAACATGTTCATGATAGAAATTGTCAGCATGCTGTAACAATTGGCTGAGTTTAAAGTTCAAAAGGTTATAATATTTGATCATCACCAAAAAATTTTTAAAGCATTTTCACAGTTTGAAATGGCTTAACGATTCTTTAAGTTAAACATTAGAAAATCTGGTACTTTAGAATGCATAAGGCTTTTTACACTGTAATCAATATATCTGGCTTAGCAAAAAAGAGAAATTTTGAAGCCAACAGAAGACCTATCTTTTGGAGTGAAGGGTGAACAGGCAGAAGTGCAGTTTAGCTGGTCATGCATGGTGGAACAGGCCATGGGAGGAGTCCACTCATGGTGAAAGAGGGCAAGCTGGCACAAACGCAGTTCAACTAACCCTAAAGAGTAGGTTTGGGTGTGTACCCATTCCACAGGAAGGGCCAAGTGGCCCATATTTATTCTGCCCCTTTTCCCTGCAGATAGACACTGGAAACCTAATGGTAAAAATGAGTGATGTGAAGATCTGATTAACATTGCTAAAACTGCCCCATGGATGTGTTAAAATTCATGTGTATCTGTTTTAAAACAAGCAGCTAAAAGGAAATGAGTGACACCTAGCCTCGAGAGTTTAAGAGGTTTTTCAAAATGCAACTAAAAACTAAAGTATAGAATATTAAAACAGAGATGAATGGGAGGCTTACAAATTAAGAATCGATTTCTGTATATAAAGTTTAAAAGTATAATTGTTCTATACATTTGCCTCAAAGTACAAAAAGGGAAAATTAGGATTACCAAAGTTATTGCTTAATTCCTATTTCAGTTTGGTCTCATAGGTTTTTTGTTGTTGCTGTTGTTTTGTTTTTTTTTGTTTTTGTTTTTGTTTTTGCTTTTTTTGTAACCGTTCCCAGCAGATCCACAAAAAGGAGTGAGGATTCTTGTAAGTTTGTCAGATGTAACTTTGGCTCTTAATAAGTTTCAGGTAAGAATATGCTTAAAAGCTACTTCTATGTTGACTACCTTGTTGCTTTTTTTTTATGTGAAAAACATTTTTTTAAATTTATTTTTTGTGAACACACTGTACAGAGGGGTTACAATTACATGGGCAGGTTAATGGGTACATTTCCTATCAAGCATTGCAGCCTCCTCCTTTGTTTACCCTTCACATCCCTTCCCAGCTTCCCTCCCACCCCCCCACCCAATCCTCCCCTGCCTTGTTGCTTTTAATTGGAGTAAAATGGCCTTTTATGAGACTCATTTATCTGAAAACTGGTTCGAATCCAGCCTGGGCAGCTAAATGGCCCTGTGAGAATGTCACCTCTACTCAGCCAGCAGAAGGCAGAAAGAGCAAGCAGAACTGCTTTTGGATTCAGTGTGGCAGAGTGCTAGCCTTGAGCTGTAGAGCTGAGGGACAGCACCCAGGCCCCAAGTTCAAGTCTAGCAACAAACTAAGGGAATTGCCAATGAGGCATTGTTCCCAGTGTGGAGAAGACACTCCTTGGACGAAAGTAATGGAGGAGCATCCAGAGACCATAAGCCACTGCTTAGATGGCAGAAATAATGTCAGATCCTTGCATCATTTCTGCATGGCCCTTCAAAAATTGGTCAGAGCCAGGAGGTCATGGGAAGATAGTTTGTAAGCATGCCTAATATCTATGACTGTAAGGGACAGGAACTTGTCAGTCATCTGTGATAGTAGTAAAAAGCTAAGGTTTTAAAATGTGAAGGATAGTTTAAATCCCAACCCCTGTATGTGCCAAAAGCTCTAATTGGCGGTAAATTTTTGAGCTGACACCAGCTACATGAAATTCATCTGCTCAGGAAAAGTTTGTAAACCTGAGAGTGTGTGTCTATTGATACCTGTCTGAAGGCCTGCATAGGTATCTCAGATATTGCTAGGATTACTATAGATCTTAAGCCATCCATAAAGATCCTTTTGCAAACCAGAAGGATAAATAAGCTCCACTGCTGTAGCCAGAAAAATGGTCTGTGCATTTTGTCAAAAGTAAAAATATTATTCTTAATGACATTTAACCCTGGTAAACTCTTTGTAAAATAGGCTAAGTTTATAGGTTTCTGGCTAGGTAGGATCAACACTCCTAAGTCAGCTTGAAGAAGTGATAGAAGATGAATCTTTGCCCATCATCCCCTTTTAAGAACAAGGGAAAATATTCACTTTTTTAAAAAATGTGGCAAAATAGACAGAAGGAAAGGCATGGGAAATAATAGTACAGGTCTGAGCCCTCTATATCTGCTTAGAAAATCCTAGCCTTATTAAAAGAACTATTTGTTTAAAAAGTTATCATCTTGGTAAATTGTCCTGGGCTATTGTATAAATTGTCTTAAAAACTAGTGGGTTCACAGCCTGCCAAGTGTATGCAATGTATCCTTACCAGTCAATGTAGGAATTTGCAGTCCAACATTAGGTGTGACAATCCCTTGGAGCCACTGAGAGACACTGCTGCTGCTGCTGCACACCCTAATGGGTAAAGTTCAACAACAGCCTGACACTAACCTGGAGGAAATCTACATCAAGACCCAGACCACCTCCACCATGGTAAAAGTAGACTGCACTCCTGACTGATTCCATCACCTGAAAATGCTTCCCGGTTGAAAGCTGCTACAACTAAGATCGTGTGGGACATTCTCTTGGTAATATGCAGTAACCCTTTATACTCCCACACTAGATATTGGGAACGAGAATATCACTGGCTTGCCTTAGGCACTACAGGGTCACAGCCTAGTTTGGTTCTGGTATGGTAATAACCTACTTCCTCCTGGGTGTGTTTTAAAGATAAACGAGAGATTTTTTTAATCAATGGAGTTAGTACGAGGAATGAGACCCAGCCCTAATCTTAGCCTTAAAATCTAGCAAGCTTGGGCTGGGAAGGTGGCTCAGTGTTAGAGTGCGTGCCTTGCATGCCTCAAGTCCTTGGATTGATTCCTCAGCACCACATAAGCAAAAAGAAAAAAGCCGAAACTGGCGCTGTGACTCAAGTGGTAGAGCACTAGTCTTGAGCCTTGAACTGAGGGACAGTGCCCAGGCCCAGAGTTGAGGCCCTACGACTGGACTCCCCCCCAAAAAAAATCTAGCAAACTTTTCCTCCTACTGTGCCTTGAGGCTTTCTGAGATAACTTGGTTCCACAAGTCAAAGGAAAAATGGGCAGTTTTAAACTCTCACCACAAAAAAGCTCAAGGAATTGTAAAGAAGAGGAGGGTAGTACAGTAAGCCTTAGGAAAGGAACTGGGGGAAAATTGGTATCCTCAGGATGAGAAAGGATTTAAAAAGTAAGGATTGTCTTAAAATATTTGTAAAGAAGACAAACCTCAGAAAGTTTAAGTATGTAACAAATGGTATGAGTATGTCTTAAAATTGGAGCTTAGGAGTATAGATGGTATAAAATTAAGTTAGCTGTTATATACAGAGTCAAGATTGCTAGAAGAAAATGTCAGGGCCTTTGGTACTGTTAATTTTGTTACTCACAATCGGACCTTGTAGACTGGTGTCCTTTGTAAAAGAGAGGATCAGCACAGTCCATCTATTAGTTCTGAGATCCAAATACCAAACTGTAAATATAGAACACTGTGCCAATTAGGGGAACATGATTGGTCCCCGATGCTCTAGAAGAGGAGGGAATGAAGAGCCAAAGTAACTCCAACTTGAGATTAACCCCACCATCTTTTGCTAGGCTGCCCTCAGAGTAAGCCCAAGAGAGAGGAAAAAAACACAGGTTGCCACCAACCCTGCCCACCCTTAAGAAAGCAGAACAGTTGCCCAAGTGTTCCAGGAACAGAACATACCAACAGTTCAGAAAAAAAGCAGTATGTTTAGGGTGGGCTCAAACCAATCATGTAACTGCTTGTGTGGAAATTCCCTAAACTTGTATGTTCAATATTATAAAAGTTGTGTTGATACTGTGCTTGGGGACTCTTACTGTCACAGGTTATCAGTGCGTGGAGGACCAAGCTTGAGCTTGCAAATAAATGACTTTTGCTGTTTGCATTGGTCGTAGTCTCTGATGGTCTTATGGGAGTCCCAAGTCCGTACAACAAGCTTGATATAAAATGTCTCTGCCCAGAGAGATTTGAATGATGGCATTTATAGTTTAAATGATTTAGGGTAATTATCAACATCTAACACATGCTGAGGTTTTTATTTATGCCTCACTTTCACCCTTTCTTTCTTCCTCCCTTTCTTTCTTTTCTTTTCCTTTCTCTTTCTTTCTTTTCTTTTCTTTCTTTCTTTCTTCCTTCCTTCCTTCCTTTCTCTCTTTTTTTCTGTTTCTTTCTTTCCTTCTTTCTTTGTTTCTTTCTTTCCCTTCCTTCCTTCATTTTGTCCTTCTTTCCTTCCTTCTGTGCTTCCTTCTTTTCTTCCTTATCTCCTTCCTTGCTTGATTCCTTGCTTCCTTCCTTGCTTCTTTCCTTCCTTCCTTCCTTCCTTTCTTCCTTTCTTCATTCCCTTCTCTCCTCCTTCTCTCCTTCTCCTTCTCTGCTTTCTTTTCTTTCTCTTTCTTTTCTCTTTCTTTCTTTCTTCCCTTTTCTTTTCTCTTTTATGAAATGAGTATGAATTTAGATATTTTGTTTGTTGAACAAGTATTATACCATTAGAACAATCCTTTTTTAATTTAGTTACTTTGCTCATAGGTTATCAATTTTGGTGAAGGCTGAACAGATGCTAAGTTGCTCAACTATGTCTGCCAAGTAACTGGGATCACAAATGCAATCCAACTTGCCAGGCTTTAAGATAATATGAGAATCATATTACTTTCCTGGCACACTGGTTCTGAAGTGTGATCATCTCAAATTCTACCCCTTTAGTTCGTGATGTGAGCTCCAATAGCTTGCCCTCAGTATAGATTATCTAAATGAATGATTGAAGTAATTTCACTTTAATCTTTTTTTTGCCAGTTCAGGGACTGTTATCATTTTATTCCTATACAATTTTTGTGTATATGTGCACATTACTATTAAAATGTTGCTTTCCCTCACTTTTTTCCTTTTTTATTTTTGTTGGTCATGGGGCTTGAACTCCAGGCCTGGGTGCTCTTCCTAAGTTATTTAGATCAATGCTAGCACTTTACCACTTGAGCCACAGTGCCACTTCCAGTTTTCTGGTGTTTAATTGGAGGCAAGAGTGTCACAGATTTCCTGCAAGGGCTAGCTTTGAACTACCATCTTCAGATCTCAGCTCTTGCATAGCTAGGATTACCGGCATGAATCACTGGCTCCCAGCTAAAATGTTACTTATTTTAAGTTCTATGATTTAGTTGAGGGAGTAGCATGAGTGTGTAGAAAGGAAACTTTCAAGTCATTTCTCTAAATAATTTCAGAGTTTCATTTTCATAATATTTATTGGAATGATTAATAACAGAAGCTCCCAAATAACAGAATGATCCTTCATTTTCTCCTTCTCATAGGTATTATTGAAAGATGAGTGAAATCTAAGTATAAGGCCATATGTACGTTAAATTATAAAATATATATATATATATATTTATGTATATATCAGCAATATCTGTCCAGTGAACTGTATGGTTATGTAATTTCATCATGTCAAGTTCATCAAAAGGATGGACTTCCATAAACCTTAACTACCTTGCAACACCACTGCACATGCAAACTTAAGTGTTCACAATTGTAAGCCAGACCTGTGTTTTACCAAAACTTTGTATATAGTGTGTTATTTTTTTTCATTTAGGCTTGACACAAAATGTGATTGCCCTAGAAATAAATGATGGCATTATAACTACAATAAGTTAGTGTAAATCTTTACATTGAACACATGTTCAGTATGAGTTGCACTTTCTTTCCTTTTCTTATTTTATCTTTAGGAAATTGATTTCAGTTTTGATGTAGTGCTTGCCAGACAGGTACTCCACCACTGGAGTCTCTCCACCAATCCTTTCTTGTTTAAGTTACATCACTCATAGAGTAGCAATTTTTGCACCCAGCCCCAAAAGCAGGGACCATGATTTCTTTCCAATATACCTACCTAGTAGGTTGATATGGGTGATACTTCCCTTCCTAGACTGATTCAGAACT
This sequence comes from Dipodomys spectabilis, assembly GCF_019054845.1. Lineage (NCBI taxonomy): Eukaryota > Metazoa > Chordata > Mammalia > Rodentia > Heteromyidae > Dipodomys > Dipodomys spectabilis. Next base: position 1,621,661 of record NW_024870812.1, on the reverse strand, counting down.
GTGATCCTCTCAAATTTCTACCCCTTTAGTTAATAGTGTGTGCTCTAGTTCTGCCTACCTTTAGAGGATATGAGAGAAATAAATGATTACAGGTAATTTGAGTGAATCATTGGCTTATAGGTGATTTGATATTAAAATGTAGGGTAAGTTTGAAAGTATAATCACAGTAGTCAGATATTTTGCTAAGAAAATTTTACTTCACATTAAAAAATATCTCGACCAGAATTCAGGACTTAGTTTGCTGTCTGTCAACTTGTATGTCATTTGGTAAAATAAACTTAATGTATTCCATGCATGGTAAAGATCTTTGAATGGTCTGATGTGCTGGTTCACATCTATAATCATGGTTAGCAATCAGAAATAAATAGATCACAATTTGAACATAGCCTAACCAAAAAGTTAGGAAGTCTCCATCTCAACAATCTAGTGGATCATGTTGAATCATGCCATTAATCTCAACACCACAAGAGGCTAAGTCTCTGCCCAGTACCTGTGTCACTTAGGTAACTGGCTCACTTGGAGGCAGTCACCTGTCCTGATGCAGAAACTAGGCTGAGATTTAACCAAGAGGAGGGAGGAGTCTCCTCCACATTCCCAGGTTGGACCTCCAGAATGCAGTGAATGTGCAGGCTTTCCTCCTCCAAATGGCTTCAGATGCCATGATGCTGAGTGCTCATTATTTGATTCCAGTGACCTGTGGTATAGGTGTAAAGTAACAGTAAATTAAATTTCACATTTGCCATTTGAGCTGTTCTTCACAGCCTGTGAGTTCAACTCACCAAGTGTCCATTTTTTGAGAGTTGAGAATACTGAGGTAGGGGAGAGAGGGAGGGTGAGTGAAAGAGAGGAGTGATAGATAGAGGGAGAGAGAACAGAAAGAAAGGAAGGAAGGAAGGTAGGCAGGAAGAAAGAAAGAAGGAAAGAAAGAAAGAAAGAAAAGAAGGAAGGAAGGAAGGAAGGAAGGAAGGAAGGAAGGAAGGAAGGAAGGAAGGAAGGAAGGAAAGAAGGAAGGAAAGACAGACAGACAGAAAGATAGAAAGAAAGGAAGAAAGAAAGAAAGAAAGAAAGTAAAAAAGAAAAAAGAAAGAAAGGAAGGAAGGAAGGAAGAATAAAGGAAAGAACGATAAGTGATTGAGAATGAACGGTTTAGAGTCAGGAGTTACATGGCAGAGGTTTTACCTGTATTTGTTATTAGGTCTGCCCAAGCCATGCAGACCCTATGCAGACACTTCCACTCTTCTTGGCTAATTTTCCATCCTTTATGTGTTACCTAGGTATCTGGCATGCCTGGAGGCAGACACCTCCCCCTCCTACTAAGTCACAACCTGGTCAGCCTCTGGTCACACTTTCCATTTGACCAGAGGAGATTCCCAGGCCCTGAGCTCACATCCAGTGTGGCCAGAATTTTCCCCGACCAGGCCATATCTCAACCAGGTCCTTGGCCTAGATATGTCCTGGCCCAAGGTTGGGTCAACCCCCTTATTTCACATGCCTCTCCATCATATATGGCATGGGCAGCAGTTCAGTAAATAAACTACTTTACCTGACTGAATAACATGTGGTGATCTCTTCATTGGCTACCTCATGAAACTTACCTAATTAATACACCTTACACTTCAGAGTTTCCTGTTATGAATTCATGGATATTTTTCTGACACATGTGAGATCAGTATCTACAAAACATATGTACTAACTATCATTTGACAGTATAATTCTGCCTGGAATCTTTTTATTCAATTTTTTAATTTTGAAAATAATATACAGAGGAGTTGCAATTACATTTGCAAGATAAAGAGTACATGTCTTATTAAGCAGTGGTGCCTCCTCCTTTGTTTCTCCTTTTCATCCCTTCCCTTCTCCCACTTCCTCCTCCAAAGGTGTAAAGTTCGTTTTTTGACATAATGTGTTGTACATCTCATTGTTGCTATGGATCCACCTGTATCCTTATTTACATAATTTGTTTTTTCCCTTCCACTCCACAAACACTACCAACATCTGAATTTTTAATAGCAGCCTAATTAACCTTAAAGTCTATTTTGTTTTCTTTGTTTTGTTTTGTTTTTAGCATAAAGTAATCAAAGATTTGGTGGGACACTCTGAAAAGATCTCTGCCTTCATATTTTCTAATCACCCTGGGATACAACCTGTGTGCTACCAGGTCAGATGATGGGACTTTGAAATACTAGAAAGCAGATGCACATCAAAAGGTCCATAGCTTTGGGATTTCTCAGATTCTTTTTTTAAATGTAATTGTTACTAAGGTGTGTAGAGTGTGTTTACCATATCACAATTCATGTAATGTGTACATTTGCTTTGTAGACAATGCCATCCTTTCCTGAGCTTTCTCCCAGTTTCTGTTTGTTTTGTTGGTGTTGTTTGTTTTTGTTTTTCTGCCTAACCTTCAGCTTCAACTCAGGATTGGTTGCTGCACCTGAGTTTTTGTAATCAAGGCTACTCTACCTCTGGAGTCCCAGCTTCCTTTATGACTTTTTGGTTGTTAATTGGAGAGAAGAGTCACAGATTTTCTCACTCCTGCTGTCTTTGAACTGTGATTATTAGCCTCCTGAGTAGCTAGGTTTATAGGCCTGAGTCCCCTGTGTCCAGCTACTAACGTGTTGGTTTCATGCTTCCCTGGTTGTATTACAATTTTCCTCTACTTTTGGCACAAATACTACATATTGCCTGGCTCAAATCTGAATTGGTGGAACATGCTTGTATTTTGAGGAAGGCAGGAATAGGAAACTATAGGCCATAGGGAAGTATAAGCTAAACAAATCATTTGGGACATGGCATAAAGACAAGTAAATTTATTGCCAGTTGACTGCGTCCTGTCAGGGCTGGGAAGGTGGCTCAGTGTTAGAGCGCTTGCCTTGCATGCCTGAGGCCCTGGGTTCGATTCCCCAGCACCACATTAGCAAAAAAAGCTGGAAGTGACGCTGTGGCTCAAGTGGTAGAGCACTAACCTTGAGCTGAAGAGCTGAGAGACATCGCCCAGGCCCAGAGTTCAGGCCTCACAAAAAACAAAACAAAGACTGCGTCCTGTCTTTACTGTTTAATTTTGCATGGCCTGGAATGATGTTAGACACATCCAAATAGCCATTGGTAGAAATAAGGTTTCTCATCGTGTTCTAAAAACAAAACAAAAAGCCACCAAAAAATATTATGTATGAGTCCAATTTTCTCCAATTAGAGACCAATCTGCCCGAGTATATGAAAAAATGTCCTTTATTCAACTGCTGCTACTTTTTCTAACTACAAATATAATGAAATCTGTAGTAGTCTGTAGAATTGTATACCACATTTTAATTTACAAAAAATTCAGACTTTAAAATGTTTATTTATTCTTTGACAGTTGTGGGGCTTGGACTCAAGGCCTGGGCACTGTCCTTGAGGCTCTGTGCTCAAGTTACTTAGAATTCCACCAATTGAGCCACAGAGTCACTTCTGTTTTTTGAGTTGTTAATTGGAGATAAGAGTCTTATGGGGACTTTTCTTCCTGGGCTGGCTTTGAACTGCGATCCTTAGATATCAGCCTTATGACTAACTGGGATTACAAGGATGAGAGACTGGCACCTGGCTTCAAATAGTCATTTTTAAAATGAACTGCTTGGTGCCTCTGGCTCACATATATAATCCTAGCTAAAGTTAGGATTACAGTTATGAGAAACAAACACTAGTTAAGTGTTGTTCATGATGGTTTGTATTGCCATGTTTTAATATTTTTGTTACTTTTACTACAATGCTCTTATTTTTATTTTCACCTAGGTGGGTGTGATAAGTGCTAGCCCGTGTTGCACTTTCTTTGGTTGAGATGGAGCTATGTGGACGATCTTTCCTAGAATGGCATGGAATTGAAATCCTCCTGTTCTCAGCTCCCCATGGGCCTGGGATGATAGAAGTATTCCATCACGCATAGCCAGGGGTTGGGGAGCATTGCAGGTAACTCTACACTGGTCTGGAACTGATGTCCCAAATACCTACCTTTACAGGCAAAACAATGTTATATTCCATTTCACTTTGAATAGCTTATGTATATACTTAGAGAGTACAATGATTACACACTACATGTTAAATATCTAAAGTAGTCAATATAATTAGCAGGTTTATCTCCTAAAACATTCAAGCTAATGTATTTTGGTAACCTCCTGACTCTGCTAGCTATTTTGCAATGTTCCATAAACACGAACACAGTGAAAATGTGTAGAATATTGGAAGTTGATAGGGTTAGAGACAAGTTAGACTATGTGTAGTACATATATATTTATCTATTGTTCCTCTGAAGAATATTTTCATATATTCACCATGACAATACCACCATATATTCACCATGACAATAATTTTCCTGCAGTGTAGAATTTCCCATTTCATAATCTGCCATCTTCATCTTTTTACATCTTTTTACATTATAATTATGCATGTTTTCCTGTTTATTATAATGATTTGAAATTATTATATGATGAAATTAAAAATTTGTAGAGTCTACTGAAATTATCTCATTTTCTTTGGATTTGTGATGCTAAATCATTAAGACCATGGTTTCCTGAAATTTATGCTAACAGACTAGATCATTAAATTATATTCTAATTACATCTTTTTATTGTATTTTCTATAGGGTTCTACTGTTGTTGTTTTATGATATAGAATGTTGTGAAGCTAGACTGAAACTTTGAACCCCACTTCCTCCATTAACACTGTTTTATAACCTGGTTATGGATGCTGATAAGTATAATTCTAAACAATCAGGCGTTTGAGACCTGAGATTTAGTTCAGACAGCCTGAACATGAAATTTTATGAGTCTCTCCTCTCCAGTTCACTGCAGAAATCTTGCAGTGGAACTGTGGCACAATTGGTAGATCACTACAGTCACCAGAAAGATACTCAGGCTTGTCATATAGTCCCTGAATTCAAGACCTAAAACATAGATATGCACAACATAACCTCACATACACACACACACACACACACACACACACACACACAAACAAACACTAACACACATGTACACACACAGATGCTCTGGCAATGCTGTATCTTAAATTCTTATCCAGAGATTGGGCAACAGCCCACTCATTTGTGAAGGTTTTTTTCCTGATTATTTTAAGGAGGAGGATAGTTTATGGGACAAAGATGACAAGACTTTAGTGAGGAATTCTTTATAAACGACTAGCTTATTATAATAAAAACAGGAGCAAAGTTTTTATATTTAAAGCTTACATTCGTTCAACTACAGTATTTTTCTATAATAATCACTGAATTATCAGAAGATAATGCAGCACCTCTTCCCTTCCCCCTTCCCTTCTGTCATAAAATATGAAAAAATTTTAAAAAAATACTCTCTTATCTTACAAGCATGTACATCTCTAAAAATGTCTGACAATATGTGTAAGGTTTATTTTTCAATACTTGTATGATTTTCCCACCTCTAAGTATTTACCTTTTTTCCAGATGACAGCACACTGGGGATTCAAGGGTAAACAAGTTTAGGAAACAAACCACCAACAAAGTCCTAGGATGTAGATGTCAGAAATAGATGCAAGAAGTACATGGCAGGCTGAGAGGGCCCTGAGAGGCAAAATGATTTCTGCAGTATGAGAGAAAAAGTGACAAATAAGGCATGGATCTGATTTAGGTAGTGTTCCTTGAGGTTGAGAGCATGCTGATTCCCAGGCCTAGCTGAGGATGTCGGGATTTGACAATGTTCACATGTGTATAGAGTGATGTGGGAGGGGAGATTTCAGTCTCCAGTATGTCTATGGGAGGATCTTATGTGAGCAAGCAGTTTAGATCATTGGGCTCTGAGAGATGACACTCTCTACCTCACAATGGAATAGAATATGGAACTCTGAGAGCCAGGCAACAGTAACTGACAGTCAGCTCATGCCAGCTCAAGTGGCCTGTGGCTCAGGATCAAGAAAGATGTTCCTGTGTTGTTTTCAAAGTCCAAGAGACTCAGGTCTTAGGCATGAGAGGTGTGAGTGCCTCACGCAATGCTGCAGACATTGGATCAGTGACAAAACACGAATCCATATTCTCAGGCCTTTTTATAAGAAGAAACCAAGGAAATCATAAGGCAACTTAGGCCAGGTATAACTATGACAGCCCACAGTACAACCTTCTTCTTGTATGCTTTTATATATGTATAATGAGAAAATATTTACTGTGTACTTTTCAGTCCACTCTATTACTCATTTTGAAGTATACTCCCAATTCCATGTTTCAAAAATCCATTCTTTTTACCACCTCAGTGTGACAATGAGTCAGCCCAAACCCTGAATGTGCCTTATAATATAGGGAGTTTGGACTCAAGCTTGTTGGAAATGCTGGTAATGGACCTCGTCCCTGATTACAAGAAAGGTGATCTTTCCGATGTTAAAAACATCCTTCACCACTATAGAGTAGGAGACAATGGAGCAGTTGCTGGATATTGTTTAAAAATTGAGTGCTCCTCCCTCAAACAGAGCTGATGAAACACCCTGGCAGATGATTGGAATACTTGGTACCTCTCTGAGACTGTTTCACTGAGGTCTGATCACAGGAGCTTGTCTTGAGACAAAGAAGTTCACTCCATGGCTAACTCCTTAGGACTGGTCTGCCAGAACATTTCATTTGCCTCAGAAGCTAGTGGAGCCTTAGCAGTTTGCTTGCTGAGAGACTAGGATTAAAGGAATGAGCCAGTGGCACCCAACGTCCACCCTCACCTAGGAAACCACTATCTTGGAGGCCTTTGAATGAATATAGACAGAAGAAAGAATGCAACTTGAGCTTGAATTCGGGGCCTGAGTGCTGCCCTGTTCGTAGCACTCTGCTCTTTGAGCCCCACTTCCAGGTCTGACCTTTGGCCGGTTAATTGATGTATCTTTAGAATTTTACAAATTAGACTGTTTCAAACTGTGATCCTCAGATCTCACTCTCCTGGTTAGTAGGATTAGAGGCATGAGCCATTGTGCATTTATTTGGACAGATGCTTATAAGCAGTCACACAGAATTTCCTTGAAATTGTGTAGACATATCTCCAGTTTTTTCTGTCATGTTTACATTACTCTGTGGGATTTAACTAGTCCCATGTGTGTCCTGTTAGTTCAGAACAAGGAGAAGCACAGAGTTGTTCTCCTTCTCTCCTCCCATTGGTACAGATCCTTCTACCGTAACTGGGAGGAAGATGAACAAGATGAAAAAGAAAGTGGACGTTGGGACAAAGAGAAGTTCTGTCCTTGAAAAATTGGTATCTTTGAGCTTTTTGATTCAAAGTCTACATTCTTCTTTGCACACCAGTTGTGGTTTTCACCAGGGGGTTGAGGCTTAGCACTTCAGTGGATAGCAAATTACACATCATGGATGCGGTTGCTGTTTTGGACTCTCATGGATGACAAAGAGGTCTGTGCATAACAAGTCAGATTCAGTGGGGAAACAACTTTCTCCCCTATCACAGGGAGAATTTTAGAGTATTGTTTTTCAGAAATTGTGAGGAGCAGCCTGCTTGCAAGAGTCTCTTCCCGTCTCCCAACATGCATATCCTGCCACAAAAACTATATAGGTCAGGATGTGGAGGGTGGGCTCTCCTTTTCCTCGTCTGCTCACAGCATGGTTTGTTCCATCTTTCCTATGTGGATGGACTTCTACTATGATGATTTCTATGAGTACATGTACCATGATACCATGAAAGAATTTACACAGTATGTCAAGCTCAACATGCCCTCTTCAGACTTGCTCTTCTGCTCACATATTCTTCTGAAGCAGCTGAAGGAACGCATGATCCTTGAGACCAAGAAAAAGAGGAAGAAGTCCTTGTTTAGATGCCTCAGAGCTAGTGAGTACGGATGGAACCTGGGTCTCTAGGTCTCTGCCTGATTGACCAAGAGCCCTTTGTACGCCCCAGCTTGACAAAATGTCCTTTTATTGATATTCTTTGCCAGGTAATATCTGTTCTCCTTTTGAAAGAACTTGGAAGTAATTACTCATTAGAAACACCCTACCTACTTATCAGTGTTCAGTCCAAATTCAAGTTCTAAAGCTTCCCCCATTAGATCCTCATGAAAGTTTAGTCACACCTTAACTTCTATAGTTCTAAGACTCCTGAACCTATTTCTATGCTCAGGTTTGCATCACCGTAGAAAAACTCTTGCAGAACTCCAGATAAAAAACCCATCAGTGATGTTATCTATGGTGACTGATAGACATCGGAAGCCATCACTAATCTCCAGAAAGCATGTGAATATAGAGGGCTTTTTTTTTAATTTGTAGAAAAGCCCAAGCAAGTTTTGAGTCTTGTGGACATCTCACTGGTTCTGAACACCACATGTGATGCAGGTGCACCTGCACATACAACCAAGGAAGAAGATGATCCAGAATGTCTCCCATTGATATTCACAATCCACCTAGATCGGTGCCAAACCAGTCAAAAAGACTCGTCTTGGTGTGCAGGGTAAATGTGTGCTAAAGGAAAATGACCCCAGTCTATGTTCAGGAAAACCAATAAGAGAGGTCCAAAATCTAGATTCAGTTGAGGAAAGAGAATCTTTCCTCACAGAATAACCAGACCAATCTATCCTCCTGCAGGGGATCCAAATTGCAATTAAGAAATTAGAATCTGCCCCTCCCTGGACTCAGGAAGAAAATCCTGTCTTTAATGAGGAAGTAAATTCCTTTGAGGACTCAGAGGCAGAATTTATGTCTGAAGGCAACTTAGAGGCCAAGCTAGATTTAGAGATTCCATTCCCCCTTGCTGGAAAAGTCTTTATTTTTATTTTTGTTCTGATTGTTGTAAAGTGTTAATTCTATTTATTTTTCTAACTTTATTAAAATGTCAATGTTTTAGATATATTGTAGACTCATGAATCCTAAATATGTTTTTTTTTAAGCCTGCAATCTGAAGCATCGTGCATACGTGTGCTATTGGAGGGAAAACACAGAGTGACAGGGGGCTCAACAAGAGAGCCTACTGTGTATAAAGGGAACTGTTAAATGCTCAGGGAGCGGCAAAGAAGCCGGGCCATCCCTGGCAGAAAAGGTCTTGGACAGCAGATAAAATGGCCTAGAAAGCTATTCTCTCAATTGGGACAAATGACACAATACTTATAGTGGTATGTGGGACACACTTCCAACAGTGAGTTCAAATGTGTATACATTTTCTTTTTGCTTTGAGTAAATATGGAAGAAAAATTTGGATCCAATAATATAAAAATCTACTTATGGTTAATATTTGACAAAATATATAGGAAATATATATACTAGAAAGTAAAAACCATCATCAATAGAAGAAAGAAGGCTTACATAGAAGAAAAAACACAAAATCAGGAAGGAAAATAACACAATTAAATTAGTTGTATGTAAATACATGTTATATTCTTGATGTTATATATAGTATATTATATAATACATAAAATTGAATATGATTTTTCAAACTATACAGGTATTTAAATTTTTATTCTTGAGTAATTATTTAACAAAATATTAGTGTAAAATATTTTTTGGTAAATATAGCTATAATTTGATTATAATTATATGATTATATGAATATATATTCGTGTGTTTCTATATCTAACACTTATTATAAATAGATGAATAAACATATACATATATTTGTATATATCTGTCTATGAAGAGAATATAATGAAACTGACTACGCTATGTATAAAAATGCAGCTATGAGTTGAGTCCATGAGACTCAAGCCTGTAATCCTAGAGATGTGGGAAGCTGGGTTATGAGGTTTAGGCCTTAAATTTTCAGAGGAGGCCTGGGCCCTTCAGTGTAGCAAAGAGACATATATGCAGTGGGATCACACTCCCCAAACTCAGAGGAAAGTCAGTAGAAATCAGGACAAGCCTCTTATGACACTCTACTCAGTTTCTGTACCAAGATGTCCATCTGTAGAACATCAGATAGAAAGTAGGCATTCCCTCCAAAAGGATCTAAAAAGAGCCTTCTGAACTATAATCTCTGACTATACTGAGTTAAACCTTATTTCCCTTCCCAAGCTGCAAACTCATAGAAATATGGCAAGGGCTCAAGAGAGATAGACAAAGACTTACAAATACATAAAATTATATACTCTGTTTCAGTAATTCAATTACAAATCACCAAAGCATGTTTTGAATTTTTTTTAAAGGAAATGGAAACATATTCTGAGTGTATCAAGAACTGGGTGAGAGTTTGGTTGTTGAATTGTTGAATGCACTCCTAGGCAAAGGAGACACATATATGGAAGAAATTATGTGGGGGTGAATGTCCTCACACAGCTTCACAAAATAATGGCTATAACTTCTATGATGTCACAGCCACCTTTGCCATAACAACAAATAGGTGTCAGGCACTGGTTTTGCCCTGAAGTAGACTCAACAACACCAACAGGCACAAATAATGAGAGGGAATGACTTACGAGCTATCAGACTTCAGCTTGAAGAGCTGTCCTGAGCAGAAGCTAGAATAAATTGAACTGGAGAAGGCTGATCTCCATGTAAGACTCCTGAACACTAAGGATTAGACACTATTATAGGTATTGGAGAAACAGAAGTGAATGTGGCTCTCTCTTCACCAATTTCATGCTGAAACGAAAACCAGAAATCATAATGATAATTCCTATTATTCAGAGACATGATATTCGTGATTTTGTAGCAACAACTTCACAGTGAGGATGGGATGAGACAACCTTGAACAAGAGATAGCTGATATGTGAGCCATCATCCATGCAATTATCTAGGAGCAGGTACTCCAGGCAGTAAGAACAGCAAGTACATCCCCCATTGATCGGAATGGACCTGACTTGCTTCAGAGGAAAACTGCACTGACATGCTTGCTTGTGAAGTAAGAATGGAAATGTACAAAGAAGAAAAAAGAGGTCAGAAATGAAGATAGGAATAAAGTAGATACGGGATATGTGTATTACAAGAAGAAAGGTTTTGATTTTAGTATAAAACTCACATGACCCACTGGAACCAAAGTGCTAAAATAGCAGTCAGACACATCTGATTCACCGAAAGAATACTTCTAAAATGTGATTTTAGCTGGGCTCTGGTGGCTTACAATTGGAATCCTACTTACTCAGGAGGCTGATAACTGAGGATCAGTTTTAAGGAAGCCCAAAGACATGTCCAATTAAACACCAAAAATATGGATATGAACCTATGGTTAAACTGGAAGATCACTAGCCTTGAGGACAAAACTAAGAAACAGCACCTAGTCCTTAGGTCCAAATCCCAGGACGTCAAAAACCAAGAAGCCAACAAATAAAATTTGGTGCTCAGTCATTCATCACTTAGCATTCTCGTTCAATGTATTTGGTATGAGTCTTGGAAATTATATCCTTAGCAAATTCTCTCCCAGGATATTTTGCTTCATTACCAACTTTCAAACCCCTGGCAACACCAATGTCTCCTCCCAATTAGCATAGCAGTCAACCATTGGAAATTTGAAGATATATTTTATTAATCATAAGAATTCTGATCATCTTTCCACATACAACTAAAGAGTAGTAGACACATTCCACTATTCTGAATGTTTATAATCTTCCTTTGAGTTAATAAGGATTAAAGCTTAAAAATTCTAGAGTGGTTATCAAATTAATTCAATAGTCATCATTCTTCCATCCAATCTTGTAACGTATGTTTATAAAAGGAAAGACTATTAGAAAGTGTGTACATGATACCTTCTATCTCTAATAATCTCAAGAAATAGGGTTTTACAGAAACACCCTGATCGTTTTGCCAAAGGAAATGATAAGAGATTTAAATAAGCGACCTAACATCTCAGAAGGAAAATGCTATTGGCTTTAGAACAATTCCATTTGTCTAGAACTGTGGAAATCAGTTTCAGAAATGCCAGAGGCAAAGGGTGTTATTCAAATCACATTATCATCAGGTACAAGCAGTCTGTCTAGATCAACCTTCCAGGAAAAAAAAAAAATCAATGAATGAAAAGCAATGCTTCTAAAACAAGCCAGTTGGTGGTGGTTCATGCTTGTTATCCTAGCTACTTAGAAATCTAAGATGAATGGATCCCAAGTCAAAGCCTGGCCACGAAAAACCTTCCTGTCTGCAACCAGCAGACAGGAAACATTAGCTCTGTTCCTGAAGCCCAGATGGACAGCCTTTGACAACAGACATGAAGACACACAACAACACCCCTATTTGAAATATTATCAAATACATTCACATAATATCTCCTGTTTGGGAGATAATGTTTAAAAGATGTATCAAAGACAGTTCAAAAAGGCATTTAAAAAAGGCAGAGTGAAATTGGAAATATGTGCTCACTGACTGAAATGTAACTTACTGCCAGAATGATGTTACTGGGGCTAGAGACCAATTTGGTTACTTATCCACTCAACCATCTTTCCTCACATCTTATCATCCTGAACAGTGAGACTTTTGAATGCAAGGAATGTGTGTGAGCAGATAGCTTGTAAAAGTAATAATGAAAAGCTAGGCTTTGCAACCTCAGGCCTGTAAAACTAGCTACTCCGAACCCTGAGCTATGAGGAACTCAGTTCAATGCCAACTGAGCAAAAAAGAATCTTACTTCCATTTAAACAGTAAATACAGAAAGCTGAGCTGTGCTTCAAATGGTAGAGTGTTAGCATTGCATATAAAAGCTAAGCAACAGTACATAGGTCCTGAATTCAACCCCAGTACTGCCTCTCATACACAAAATAATCATGATTACAACACAGTATAAAGTGCACATGTTAACAAGAGATGTAGATGAATGGGATGATGACATCAATTACCTCACCGTTAGTCTCAAGCATTCTGTACAGCGTAGCCCAGTCTGTGAAAACTCATAGTTGAAATCTTTCCTCAAAATCAGCAGATACATCCTCTGCACATTTATATAATGTATACACACATATAAGGGCTATATTTTCTAACTAATTTTCTTTTTTATTGTGAAAACACTGTACAGAGAAATGCATCTTACACACTTGCGCTTGTTTAGGTTTCATAGGGAGCACAATATATTCAGCCTCTGGATCATTGTTGTAATCTTAGCTGTTCACAACGATGGGATCTGAGGATCACAGTTTGATGCCAACCCAAGCTAATAAATCCTCAAATTCTTATCTTCAATTAAGTAGAAAAAGTGAGAAGTGGAGATGTGGTTCGAGGGGCACAGTGACAGCATTGAGCAAAGCAATCTAAGCAAGAGCTCCAGAACCTCAGTTCAAGCCTGAGTACTGGTCCCCTAGTACTTCAAAAGCCAACCTCCCCCAAACACCAAACCAAAATTATGTCAAAATATTTTGTAACTTGTGAAGCAAAATCAAATGAGGCAACGGAGTCAGAAGTAGTCCTAATATTCTTGTTTAGCCTTTTTGCTCAAAGCTGACACTCTCCCATGAGAGCAACATCTCCACTTCTGGATTTTGGTTTCTCAATTGGAGAAATATCTCAGATTTTTCTGCATAGGCTGCTTTAAACCAGGATCCTCAGATTTTTACCTCTAAATTATCCAGGTTTTAAAATATGAGCCATACATTAATATTTTTGCATGTTTGAATGAATTTTAGAGTAAGACATATGTTACTTTTGAGAATTTAGGAAAATGTAATTAATATTCAAGAGATTTTAAAGCATACAAAGCTGAGAATAGAATTTAGCTGAGAATAGAATGGAGTAAATCATAATTACCTATGATAGTTTTCAGTCTGTGCACAGAAATGATTGCATTGTTGGAGCCCAAGGCCATCAGATAGCTGAGCTCCAGCTGGCTGCTATGCTCATGAGGCCAGCTATTGCTATTCACAAGAATGTGATATTATTGGGTGGCAGTGATCAGCTTCAAGTTCAGAACCTGAAATAGTTCTATTGATCTAGAAGTGGAAACACACCAGTACAAGAGTGTGATTAAAATGCTAAATGCAAAAACCATAGAGTCCATGGAAGACAGAATAACTCTGTCTATATCTAAAAGAGTATTTTCTCACAAAGAATCCTGAGCCGAATATGGTGGTCAATGTTTGTAATCTCTGAACTTGAAAGGAAGATTAAGAAGTTAGCTTGAGACCAGCCTATGTTTTGGCCAACAGAAGGACACATAGTAAAAGGCTATCTTAAAGCAACAACAACAACAACCACAACAACAAAAGTCCCAATAACTGGGAATGTGGTTAGTGGTAGAGTGCTGGCCTCGCATGCATGAAGCACTTGATTTGATTCCTCAGTATGACATAAGCAGAAAAATTGGAATTGGTACTGTGGCTCAATTGGTAGAGTGCTAGTCTGGATCAAAGAAGCTCAGGGAGAGGGCCCAGGCCCTGATTTCAAGCCCCAGCGCTGGCAAAATTAAACAACAAAAACCAAATGCAAAATGCTGTTTGTTGAAATAAATATGTTGAAGATGCGTTGATGCTCACTAGAAAATGGTGATGTTGCCATTCATAATGAATTTTGTTAGAAAAAATTAAATAAATTTATGAAGTATTATCTGGCATTAGACAGGACATAGTGAGATCTAAAAATGATTGCTGCCGATGGTGACTTGACACAACTAACATTACAGATACACTTTCTAGAATGTAATTTCTTTCTCTTTTTTTAATTGTGAACATACTGTACAGAGGGGTTACAATGACATGGGAAGATAATGAGTACATTTCTTATCAAGCATTGCAGCCTCCTCCTTTGTTTACCCTTCACATCCCTTCCCAGTCTCCCCCCCACCCCCACCACCAAAGTTGTAAACTTCGTTTTGGACGTGACAACTTGTACTTCTCATTGTTGCAACGGGTCCCCCTGTATCCTTAAACGACTTGTTTTCCCCTTTCTCCTTCACAAATTATACACACATCAAATATGTTGAAAGCAGGGATTATACTGTGGGGGAGGGACATACAAAGCTACAAAGAAATAATCTTATAAATGCATTAGAAACAAATGCATGAAAGAAAAAAGAACATTTAAATACATAACTAAGGGTTCATTTTCTTAACATCACATTATCTGACCTATTCTGCTTGACTCACACATATACTAGATATTGCAAATAAGGGAAATCATGGAACCTATGTTTCTTTGGGCTTGGCTTACTTCAGTTAATATAATTTTTTCCAAGCCTTTCCATTTCCTAACAAATGGAGCAATGTCATTCTTTCTGATGGAGGCTTAGAATTCCATTGTGTGTATATACCACATTTTCTTCATCCATTCCTCTACTGAGGGGCATATCGGTTGGTTCCATATTTTAGCTATGGTAAATAATGCTTCAATAAACATAGTTGTCCTGGTAGCTTTAGTGTGGTCTTGTTTGTAAACAGTTGGGTAAATGCCCAAAAGTGGGATTGCTGGGTCATAGGGGAACTCTATGTGAAGTCTTTTTAGGAACCTCCATACTGCTTTCCAAAGTGGTTGAACAAGTTTACACTTCCACCAGCAATGAAGTAAGATCCCCTTCTGTCCACATCCCCTCCAGCATCTTAGAGTTCTTGATTTTTGCCATTCTAACTGGTGTGAGGTGGTATCTCAATGTTGTTTTGATTTGCATTTCTTTTATGGCTAGGGAGGTTGAGCATTTCTTCATGTGTCTATTGGCCATCTTTCTTTCTTCTTCAGAGAAGTTTCTCTTTAAGTCTTTAACCCACTTATTTATTAGGCAGTTGTTTGAGGATTTGTTGTTGTGGGATTTAATTTTTTGAGTTCCAAATATATTTTAGATATGAGACCCTTGTCCATTGTATAGCTAGTGAAGATATTCTCCCAATCCGTGGGCTTTCTATTGATCTTGCTGGCTATGTCCTTTGCCATTCAGAAACTCTGCAACTTCATGCAATCCCATTTGTCCAAACTTTCTTTGATTTGTTGTGTTTCCAGGTCTCTATTAAGAAAATTTAAGCCTGTGCCAAGGAGACCTAGGGTTTATCCTATTCCACCCTGCAATGTTTTCAGATTGTCTGCTTTAACTTCAAGGTCTTTGATCCATTTGGAGTTGATTCTGGTGCAGGATGATATCTAAGGATCTAGCTTTAGTTTTCTACAAGTAGTTAACCAATTTTGCCAGCACCATTTACTGAAGAGGCTGTATTTCTTCCATTGTATTTTTTTAGCTCCCATATGGAAGATTAGATGGCTATAGGTGTGTAGGTTCATTTCTGGGTTTTCAATTCTATTCCATTGGTACTTTGGTCTGTTCTTGTGCCAGTAACAAGCTTTTTTGAATTCTATGGGTTTATAGTAGAGTTTGAAATTTGGTGTTGATATTCCTCAAGCAGTGTTCTTTCCGTTGAAGAGCTTTTTTGCTATTCGGTGTCTTTTATTGTTCCATATGAATTTTTGGATTGCCTCTTCTATTTCCCTGAAGAATGAGGTTAGAATTTTGATAGGTATCGCATTGAATTTGTAAATAGCCTTGGGAAATATTGCCATTTTCAGGATGTTAATCTTTCCAATTCCAGGAGCATGGGAGGTTTTGCCATTTTCTAATTTCTCTTTTGATTTCCTTTTTCAAGTTTTTAATGTTTTCATCATAGAGATCCTTCACTTCTTTGGTTCAGGTAATTCCTAGGTATTTTATTTTTGTGGGGCTATTACAAATGGAGTTGATTTCCTAATTTCAGCCCCACTTTTCTCATTGTTGGCATACAGAAAAGCGATTGATTTTGGGGGGTTAATTTTATACCCTGCTACTTTGCCAAAGTTTTGAATCAGCTTGAGTAATTTGGGAGTGTAGACTATGGGATTCTTTAAATACAAGATCATGTCATCTGCAAAGAGGGAGAGTTTTATTTATTCTCTCCCTATTTGGATCCCCTTTATGTTTGCATCTTGTCTTATTGCTGTAGCTAGGCATTCTAATATTAGATTGAAGAGAAGTGGCGAGTGTGGACATCCTTGTCTTGTTCCTGAGTTAAGAGGAAATGGCTTTAGTTTTTCACCATTAAGTATAATGCTGGCTGTAGGTTTGTCATGTACAGCCTTCCATGGATTCCTAATTTTTCCAAAACCTTCATCATAAAGGGTATGTTGGATCTTGTCGAATGCTTTTTCTGCATCTATTGAGATAACCATATGGTTCTTATCCTTGCTCCTGTTGATGTGATGAATAATATTAATTGATTTGCATATATTAACCAGCTTTGCATCCCTGAATTGAATCCTGTTTGATCGTGGTGTATGATTTTTTGGATAAAGTGTTGAAGTCGATTGGCCAAAATTTTGTTGAGAAGTTTTGCATCAATGTTCATCAAAGAAATGGGTCTATAGTTCTCTTTCTTTGATCAGTCCCTGCGTGGTTTTGGGATGAGGGTTATGATGGCTTCATAGAATGTGTTCAGTAGTGAACTTTGTCTTTCAATTTCATTGAAGATTTGGAGGAGTATTGGTGTGAACTATGCTTTGAAAGCCTTGTAGAATTCTGCTCTAAAACCGTCTTGTCCTGGATTTTTTTTATCTTGGAGGTCTCTTATTGCTGTTTCTATTTCAATTCTTGATATGGGCTTGTTAAGATGGTTTCACTCATCTTGGTTTATTTTTAGCATGTCAATATTTGCTAGGAAAAGGTCCATTTCTGCCATGTTCTCAAACTTATTAGCATAAAGTTTTGAGAAGTATTCCCTTAAAATGTTCTGAATCTTGGTTGTTTCTGTGGTGATGTTTCCATTCTCATCTGTGAGTTTATTTATCTGGGTGTGTTCTCTTCTTTTTCTCATAAGATTTGTTAAGGGTCTGTCAATTTTGTTAATATTTTCGAAGAATCAACTCTTTGTTGATTCTTTCTATAGTTTTTTTTGGATTCTAATTCATTTAATTCTGTTTTAATTTTAATCATTTTCTTTCTATCTACTGAATTGGAGTTTATCTTGCTGCTCTTTTTCAAGGAGGTTCAGATGTCTCATTAAATTGTTGGTTTCAGATCTCTCCAATTTGTTGATGTAGGAGCTCAGAGCTATGAACTTGCCTCTGAGTATTGCTTTTGCTGTGACCCAGAGGAGCTGGTAATCTGTGTGCTCATTTTTGTTGAATAGCATGAACATTTGAATTTCCTTTCTAATCTCTTCCATGACCCACTCCTGATTCAGCAGTGTGTTGTTCAGCCTCCATGTGTTAACGGATTTCTTTGGTGGCGTTTGGTGTTCAGTTCTAATTTTATCCCCTTGTGGTCTGAGAGAATGCAAGTTTTAATTTCAATGTTTCTGAATTTGGACACATTTGCTTTGTGGCCTAAAATGTGGTCTATTTTTGAAAATGTTCCATGTGTTGCTGAGAAAAACGTGTATTGTGATGCTGCTGGGTTAGTTATTCGGTAGATGTTTGTTAAATCTAGTTGGTCTGTGCAGCTGTTTAGGTCTGTGGTTTCTCTGTTGAGTTTTTGCCGAGTTGATCTATCTAGAGGGGAGAGTGGTGTGTTAAAATCCCAACAATTAATTTCTTTGCATCTATGTGGGATTTGAGGGAAAGTAGTGTTTCTTGGATAAATTTTGGGTGCTCCGTTGTTTGGAGAATAGATATTTAGAATTGTAATATCCTCCTGAAGGAGAGATTCTTTATTTCTTCTCACAAATTCTAATTTGAAGTCTATTTTATCTGATATTAGGCTTGCAACTCTCCTCTGTTTATGGGGGCCATTTGCTTGGTAGATTTTGTTCCAGCCTTTATCATTGAAAATGTGTTTGTTTTTACGGGCAAGATGTGACTCCTGAAGGCAGCAGTTGAATGATATTGTTTTTTATTCCATCTAGACAGTCTATGTCGCTTAATTGAAGAGTTAAGTTAATGTTGATAGATAGGCCTGAGAGGTATTTGGGAGTTCATGCCATGTTATCCACCTTCTTTGGGGCTACGAAAACTGGGTTCTTCCTATGGTTCTTGGATTCTCATTTTGGGTGCAGTTTCTTGGCCTTTATTTTATCTTGTTGGTTTTCTATATGTAGGACATCTTTAAGAATCTTTTGTAAGGTTGGTTTGGTGGAGATGTATTGTTTCAATTTTTCTTTGCTATGGAAGGTTTTGTTTTTGGCCTTCAGTTATTAAGGAGAGTTTAGCTGGGTACAGTATTCTTGGTTGATAGTTGTTTGTTTTTAGGGCATGGCATACATCATTCCAGGCTTTTCTTGCTTTGATTGTCTCTGCTGAGAAATCTGAGTTGATTCTAATTGGTTTCCCTTTATAGATGATTAATCTTTTCTCCTTGACAGCTTTATGGATCTTTTCCTTGGTCTGAATTGATCTTGTGTGGCTTATAATGTGACAATGAGATGTCCTATCCTGGTCTCGTCTATTTGGAGTTCTAAAAGCTTCTTGTATCTGAATAGGCCTATCTTTTTGTATGTTTGGGAAGTTATCTGCTAGGATCCTGTTAAATAAATTTCCTAGGCCATTAACTTCTGTTTCTAGGTGCTCCTCTACACCCATTATCCTTAGATTAGGCTTTCTGATGGTGTCTTCCAAGTGTTGGATAAATCTATCATATTTCTTGGACTTGTCCTGGATGGTTGTATGTTCTTTCTCTATAATATCTAGGCTGTCTT
Source organism: Dipodomys spectabilis (assembly GCF_019054845.1). Classification (NCBI taxonomy): domain Eukaryota; kingdom Metazoa; phylum Chordata; class Mammalia; order Rodentia; family Heteromyidae; genus Dipodomys; species Dipodomys spectabilis. Next base: position 1,602,206 of record NW_024870812.1, on the reverse strand, counting down.
CAATCCCCGAGATTCGATCTTCTGCATGGTCTAACCTGCTGTCAAGACTTTCTACTTTGTTTTTTATTTCCTTTCTTACTGAATAGTCAGCTTTGATGGCTTCAAATTTTTTGTTGAAGCTATGTTTTAGATCTTGTATGAACTTCTTTACCTCCTTAATTTGGTGTTCAGTGTTTATTCTCAAATCACTTAGTTGATTGGTTATGGTTTCCTTGAACTCCCATTTCTTCTGTTGGGTTCCATTCAGCATTCCCTTTGTGGTCTCCCTGACTTCCTTCAGCTCTTTGTTAATGGACCCCATGAATGCCTTTAGTGATCTTTGTGTATTCTCATCCTGCTTTCCCAATTCCTGTATTACTTTTTGCTTAGCTTCCTCTCGTTCATGTCATTCCTGTAGTTCTCTTTGAGTATTCTCAGCCTGTTTACACCATTCCTGCCATTCTCTTTGAGTATTCTCAAGCTGCTCACCAAAATCCTGAATCAGTTCTTGAGTAGCTTCCTCACACTCAGAATATTCCTGTATAAACCTTTGGATTGCCTCCATTCTCTCCCGATCATGCTCATACAGTGTCCTTTGTATGTTTTCAATCTTTTCATTTATCATGTTTGCCAGCAGTGTTTGTAGAGCTATTTGGGAACTCTCCTCTGGATTATTCATTATCTGTTCTGTCCCTTGGTTATCATGAGTGGGAGTTGATATATCTATGCTGAATATGAGTGTCTAAAGTTTGTAACCCTTGCTACTCAGGAAGCTGGGGACCAAAGCCAGATTTGGCAAGAAAGTTTGTGAGACACATCTCAAAAACCACACACACACACACACACACACACACACACACACACACACACATAGCCAGAAGTGGAGTTGTGGGTGAAACTAGCCTTGAGTGAAAAAAACTAAGGCATAGACCTTGAGTTCAAATCACAAGAGTAACACACACCCACATGCACACACATGCATATTATGTCTAGATTCTTATTTTAGTTTGAAGAAAGAAACAATTTCATGAATAGTAAAATTTGTTTCATATCCTGCAAATATTATGAAGTCTTTTTTAGTACAATTTGATTTAAGATATTACATAGGTCATTAAAATTAATATTAATCTAGTTAATATTTATAATTACTCATAACACATTGGTATTTTATGTATACACTTAAGAAATATTATGAGTAAAAGAAAGAAAGGAAGAATAGAAGAAAAGCAAGAAAGAAAGAGAAAAAGGACGAAAGAAGGAAAGAAAGAAAGAAAAAAGAGAGCAAAAGAGAGAGGTAGGGATGGAGGGAAGGAATGAGGAAGGAAGGACAGCAGGAAGGAAGGAAGAAACAAGGAAGGAAGGAAGAAAGGAAAGAAGGAACAAAACCAATTTAATCTATAAAATCTGTTATTTAGCCCAACATAAACTTCCTGTAAGTTAACCCTTTTGTAAACGCAAGGTTACAATTGTCACTTCTCTGCATGTTCTCCATGCATGAATGAAACCAACAAAGGAAGGATCAGATATAACCAGATGAATATGTTTGCATCTCAAGTAAATATGTACACAAATCTTTTTCTCATTTTCTATACATCATCAAATAACTATTTGCAAACTATTTACATTGTTATAAATATTTTAAAAATTGATGTAACCAAAGGATGTCAATATATTATGTAATGTGAACACTAGTATTTATAATGCTATTAATATTACATTCTTCATATTATATTAATTATAACAATTTATATTATATGTTTTATCAGAGAAATTAGCATACTCTGATTTTGGTCTCTGTGGGAGTCTTAATAGCAGACAGCAATTAAAATCTAAGGAGATATGTATTTCTGAAAGCAGTTAACTCATTGAAGATTGTTCAAATACACCAGAAAGGCCTTCGAAAGGCTGAACATGTTTACATGATTATCTATGATGTGATTCAAGAGCCACAAAACAATCATACTTCACTTTGTCATCACTACTATTATTCCCATCATAAGAAGAATCATTCACATAATTTACACGATATAGGTTTGTCGTTAAGTTATTATTTTCTATGAAATAATATCCAAATGATACACTACACTGAGTTAAAGAAAAAGTTGCAAAATATATTGTATCTGTAACTCCTTCCAATTACACATATTGAAATTCTATTCCCCTGTGTGGTGACATTAGAATCAGCCTTTCAGAGATGACCCTGCAATAATGATCCTGATAAAAGAAGCCAAATATAACTATTCTGCCATGTGAATGTCCAGCAAACAGATTATAATGAACCAGAAAGTTGACCCCCATAATACAAAGATTTGTTTTGAATAATCATTTTTATAATCAATGTTCAAGCTTCTAGAGTATGGGTAATATAGTCCTGATGTTATTAATCCACTTACTTTGAAGTATTTTCTTATAACAGCCCATAGTGTACAAAAAGCAAAGTAGTTTTGATTTAAATTTCAAATTTTTGAAAAAAACTATTCATAATGTTTTATTATTTAAACTTTATTCTCCAAACCTCCAGTTTACAAATATTATTAAATGGGAATTGAATTGAGGTTCAACGCTCTATTCAACTATCATAATCAACCTTTTGAATACTTTTATTGTCTTTAAGTATTTGTACAAAAGAGTTGCCATTCACTGAAGCTGTTTATGAATACAGTTCATCTTGATTAATGTCACCCCATTCAACATTCTCATCCACTCCTCCCAAACAACCAAGTCCATACTTATCTCAATAATATGTTATGTAGGGAATTACTTGCCATTTAACAAATCATTTTGTGTATACAATACACCTGGAATTGTGTTACCACTTCAAAATCTTCACCCCCATTTCACACTACCCATTTCTTTGTATATTTCAATTCTGGCAAGTATGCAATAGATTTTTGCCTGTACTGTATCCTTTGCAATTTCCTACCCCTCTCACCTTACCCCCTCTGTCCTCTCTTGTAGTCCCCATTTACTGGTATTTATTTTGGTGGGTTTTGACTTAATCTTTTAAGAGAAATATACTATTTTCACTTTCCATGGACTCTGTCACTTCAGATAAATCATTTACCTCCTTACATAGCATCCAGTATATTTAATTTTACATTTATAAGCACCTTCTGTCTACTAAACATAAAGAAAGTCATACAACCTAACTTTCTCTGGGTCCAGTTAATTTCACTTAATATGATTATTTCTAAGTCTTTCATTTTCCTTAATATGGTGCAATAGGGGCTGGGAAGGTGGCTCAGTGGTAGAGCGCTTGCCTTGCATGCATGAGGCCCTGGGTTCGATTTCTCAGCACCACATAAGCAAAAAGAAAGAATCCGGAAGTGGCACTGTGGCTGTAGTGGTAGAGCGCTAGCCTTGAGCTGAAGAGCTGAGGGACAGCGCCCAAAACTTAGATCTCAGGTCCCACGACTGGACCCCCTGCCTCCCAAAAAAGAATGGTGTAATATGATTCTTTCTGATTGATTAATAAAATTTGATTATGTATGTATATATACATACATATTTGTAAATAGATATCAATGATATTATATATATATATGTATATATATATATATAATTCATATACACACACGCACACAATTCTTCATCCCATTTTTGCATTGAGAGGTATCTGGGCTGATTCCGTATGTTGGCTATAGAAAATAATGCAACAATTAACATGATTGTGCTAGCAGCTTCAGTGTGGCCTTGTTTTTGCTCTATTGGGTAAATGCCCATAAGTGGAATTGCTGGATCATAGGGAGCTTTCATTTCAGTTTTGTGAGGACCCTCCATAGTATTTTCCAAAGTCGTTGAACAAGATCACATTTCCACCAACAATCAAATAGAGTTTCCTTTGGACCACATCCCTATCAGGATCTGTGATTGTTCGTTTTTTCATAATGACATTGTAACAGGGGTGAGAAGAATCTCAGTGTTGTTTGGATTGGCATTTCTTTCATGGAGAGAGATATGTCTATTTGTCATTGTTACTTTTCTTCTAAGAAGTTCTCTTTAAGTCATTAGCCCATATATTAATTGGGCTCTTGTTTATTTGAGGGTTTATTTGATCTGTAAATATGGGTTAGTTATGTAAACCCTCGTGTAATGCTTAGTTAGTAAATATCTTCTTCCATTCTATTCTCTTTCTATATATCCTTCTAACTTTTTCTTTTGTCATGAAGAAACACTTCAGTATGATGCAACTCTATTCACCCAGAAAAAATGATATTACACCATTCATAAGGAAATGGAAAGACTTGGAATAAACCTATATTAAGTGAAGAAAGTCAGATTCAAAGAAATATAGGTTGCCCGATTTCCCTCATTTGTTGTATTAGAATGTGCCTCTAATTCTACAGCCTAACACACTTGGATGGTAAAAGAGAAAACATTACATTTGGACATGATAAATTACATGGGATTCTAAACATTTATACAGTGAGATCAAAGGAGGATGCCCTTTGGAGAGGATCACAAAGGCTCAATAGCTATATGAATATTATCATATAATATAATGTTCATCAAATTGATCTCCAAGAAATGATATTGAGAGATTTTTTTTATTATTTTGCTTTTTCCATCTGAATTCGGGTGCTGTTATTTTGTTTTAATTTCTGCACCTTTGGTCTTATATATAAGTTTGGAAGGGGAAGGGGAAACACAGAAATGGTGGGACACAGGGTCAACAAATGTAGCAGTGCCACTCAATAAACACTACCTTGTAAATGAACTGTACAATTTATGGGGGAGGGAGGATGAAAGGGAAAAACTGGGAGAACATGAGGGAAGAGGTGACACTGTTGAAAAAGAAATGTGCTCATTATCTGACTTATGTAATGGGATTCCTCCTGTACATCATCTTTACAAATTAAAAATGGACCTCATAAACAGGCCAGAATAGTTATATTAATATTAGATAAGATTGGCTTTAAATTAAAATTGGTATAAAAGTAAAAAGAGACTAAAAATTACATTAAATGTTGGTAAAGGAAAGTCTCAATCAGGTGGATATAACAATGCTAAATATCAATGCCCTGAATCCTAGATCTCTCAAATTCATCAGACAAATACTACTTGCCATAAAAATATGTATACATCCAAACACATTGTTGGTTGCTTGAACATCATTCTTACCTCTGGACAGGCCGTCTAGGTCAAAATCTAGCAAAAAAATCAATACCGAATACCTGGTTTGACAAGCTTTCCAAAATAGATCATATCTTAGATCAGAAAGAAAATCTGTGAAAATTCAAAAATAAAAATGAAATTACTCCTTGTATCCTGTCAGACCACAATGGGACCAAATTAGATCTCAATATCAAAAAGCATCACAAAAAATTCTGAAACACTCAGAGACTGAATAACACATTGCTAAATCATCAGTGAGTCACTGAAGACATATGGAGGGAAGTTCCAACGTTTATGTAATTCAGTGGAAGTGAACAGACAAAATACTACCTCCTCTGGGACACAAGAACACAGGCAATACTCAGGAAAATTTATAGCTTTGAGTATGTACATCAACAAATTAGAACAATTTTAAATCAGCACTAATAATGCACCACTAGGTCCTTGAAAAACAGGAACAAGCCAATTCAAAAACTGGTAGATAGAAATCATACAAATTAGATTAAAGAAATAAATGAATCAGAGTCTCAGAAAAACATACATCCATAATTGACTTTTATCTACTAGTAACTCAAAAATTCGCCCAATAAATGTAAATGTAGCTATTTTCAGAGATAGACTCAACCAGCTCAAACCAGTGAACAAAACATACTTGTAAGATTCTAAGGAGCAATGTTTTGTTTGCCTTTTTAAAATAAATTTACTCTGTTATTAAGTTGATTTATAGAGTTATTACAATTACATGAGTAAGGTAATGAGTACATTTCCTTTTATGAAATGTCTTCAGTTCCCTCATATTTTCCCATTCCCTCCCTTCTTTCCCCAACCATGTGTTAAATAGTCCACTTTTATCAATGTTCAAGGAAATCCACTGCTTCATTTTTTCACCCTTTCCCTAAAGCTCTGTGCCCACCCCCACCTTCCTGAAGACGTAGAATGAATATACCATGCATAAGGTAAAGAAGACAGAATCATCACAAACTATAAATCACAACAACATACAGTAAACAAAAAACGGACTCTTCTGTTTCCATACCTCATCGTTTGTTTCAGGATGTTTATCATGTTATATAAATGTAATTGTTTTTATCTTAAAGTCAATTCAGGGTTTAAGGTGTGATAAACTTATAATTTTCTTTCTATTTAGTAATGCTTTTATTTTACATTAATGTTGTAAGTAACACAATTCAAATCCCATTGAAATTTGAAGGTTCAGATTTATAGTTAAATACTCAGAAGGTCTAATAGTTCCATTTTGGCAACCAAACTGAAAAACAGTCATGGTTTATCCTCATGAATGTTATTATTTCATATGCAAAAAGTAATTTTACCTACATTTTCTCTTATATGATAACATATTATCTGTTAATCAGAGAGATACGAGAAGATTTTTAATCATGATATGAAAAATGCATCGAAATAAATGAATGAAATCAGGGAGTACATGGCTCAGAGCGTGGTGGCTCTGTTAAATATTCTCATTATTTTGAATGATCTGGTGTTTCTATATGTGTGGAATTATGAATGAATTTTATGTCTGGACAAGAAAGTTTGATTAGTAGATCATTGTCTAATACCTGAATCAGAGTGGTAAGTATGTGGGTGTGGGTGTGTGTGTGAGAGAGAGAGAGAGAGAGAGAGTGGGTGTGTGTATATGTGTGGGTGTGGGTGTCTGTCTGTCTGCCTGCAATTCTGGATTTAGAAGGAATATCTTATTTCCCTGAGGGTATATACTTGATTCTATTAGGTATACTCCATTAATGACAGCAAATAAAGTTAATTAGCATTTTGTGCCATATATTTATGATTGCATGAACAAACTAAAAATTATGTTTGGGATATGAGTTTTGCAAAAGCTCAGCTGAAAGTATAAACATTTGGAATCTTGAGAAAGATATCAATGGCAATCATTTCAGTGTAGATAAATTTTTACAACACTTGCAATGATAAGTAATCCGATATCAAAATTCAATATTTATTGATTTTCCATAGCTACACTATTCTATAAATTTGTAGGAAGACAAGTAAAATTATGGAATCATAAAAGTAATGTGATTATTTATTGTAAACCGTTTTACAGTTATGCCCTGATTGTAAGCGCTAGGATCTACAGAAAAAAAACCACAATATACAACAGGGAGTTAGATATTTTATAATGAAGCACATTTTAATATACTTCACATTGTTAGAAAGACTAGAACTTTGGGTTAGCTTTATAACCTACCATAATAAGTGATATTGTCCATTTATTAAGCAGAAAGGCTTACTCAGATGTACCAGATTGAATGGTTCAGTGTATGTTCAGCTGATTTTATTGCTTTGGGGGCCAGTGACAAGACAATGTCAAGGAGGGGAGTATGTCAAAGAGAAATGATTTTTACCTAGAATGATTAAAAGATAGAAGAAGTAAGAAGATGAAAGTCTATTTTCTCATGAGTTTCACTCTGAAGAACTTAATCTCCAGAAGAACTATTCAGGTATGCTCCACAGTCTGGGAGGAATTGGAATGTCATTTTTCTTTAAAAGATAGGTCTTTCTGGGGCATTCTAAAATCAAATGTCAACATCTTCACCAATGATAATAACTTGTCTAGGGGTGGATGCCACTAGATATTTCTATAAATTCTAATCAGATCTCAGCAGACTAAATATTTTATGGAATTCCTATTAAAATATTTTCTTGCAGACTGACTGGGTCTTCATAATGTGTATCTGTGTGTTTATATGTGTGTGTTTGAATAAACTAATAAAACAATGTGGCAGATAAAAGTATTAGTATGGCCTTTGGTTTTTCTTCTCATATTATGAAAGCCTGTCACTATTCCCAATCAAATCCCATCCAAGATTCAAACATTAATGCTGTCCCAAAATTTCTTTATGCTAACCTAAGTATATGCATCTCATTTCAGATGGACATGGTATAGGAAAATTTTAAGTCTTCCAATTACGTTGTCACCAAGGAAACAACGTACAATATTTCTTTTAAAAATATGTAGATTGTAGAACATGTTAGCCAGAAAATTGAAGGAGTATACATTATAGGATTTAATTTAAATATTTAGTCACATAAATGGATATTCTTTATCCCCAACTCAGAGCCCTTTTAAACTACATAATTGCTCAACTCATCTATTACAATCTTCCATGAAGTCAGTCCTTGCTGTAAACAAACCAGATTTGGTGAACAAATTAACATGTACACCATTGTTACATGTTGCTGTTCTAAAGCATGGAAGTGAAAGAGCATTTAATGCCTGTGAAGAGCTGGTTCTAAGGATTATGAAAAGTGATTACTTTGCACCATAAATAGAAAAATCCACAGATGTTTCCAGTTGTTTTTTGTTGTTGTCATTTATGAGATATATTTTGGAAAGCACAATGAATGAAAGCAGGCTATTTTGTAAAACATTACTGGCTGGCACTTTTATTGAAATGTTTCAAATGAGAAGACAGACAATAGGGTGGGTAAGATGTGGTATGCAGCTTTAAATACAGACAAGCAAAACAAAGAATGGGAATTTTTTTCCCCTTAACAAATGCTTTCTGGTTATATTGTGCTATACACTATAATGATGAAATAATCATTTCTTTGGAGAAGTAAGGAGAAAACACTGTCACCTGTTGAATTTCTTTTTAAAATGAATCTTAAATGTCAAGGTCAAAGAAATTTAAATGCCTTAAGAAAATATTATCAAGTATTACTTTCATTTTTGATAAAAAGTCAAAACAAACTGACAGACTGTTCGTCCATTAAGATTTATAAGTTTCCTGCTCTATATTTCCTATTGTTCCTCTTTTTTGGGGGGGTGATATATAATTTTTTAGAATGGCAACCTGGTCTTAACCATTACCCACAAAATTTTTGCTGTCATAGAATCAGAGAGTTTTTGTTGTTGTTTTTTTGTTTTATTTGATAGTTCATGGGGCTTGAACTCTGGGCCTTGGCACTGGTCATAAACTCTTCAGCTCAAGGTGAGCTCTCTACCACTTGAGCCACAGTGCGATTTCTGGTTTTCTAGTGGCTTATTTGAGATAAGAGTCTCACCGACTTTCCTGCCTGGGCTGTCTTTGAACTGAGGTCCTCATATCTCAGCCTTTTGAGTAGGTAGGATTACAAGCATGAGCCACCAGTGCCCATCCACTGAGTTTTATTTTATTAAATTAAGACAATAGTAGATTCATTTTATGCCAACACAAAATATAAACACCAATGACATTTTTCCCTAAAAAAAAAAACACTCATGAAAAAATCATGAGATTCGGGGGAAGATGGCAGAGGAGAAGCTGAAGGCTAAACAAACTCTCCCATAGAAAGCATTTTAGTATTCCAGTGAACAGTCTTAGGCTACAGAGTCACACCTAGTGTTTCATCTCAATACAGAGAGTTTGGACAGAGAGGAAAAATCCAAGCAAGGAAACAGATCTGAACACATGCAGCTAGCCATGGCTGCAGTGGCAGAGTTGGTAGCAGAGACACTCTTGGCAGCCATAACTACAGAGAGAATCGTGGACAAAGGAGCCAGATGTGGCGGGCAAGCAGATTCTACCCAACGCAAGCAAGAACTGACAAGGAGCAGATATCTTCATCCTGCAGATCACAGATCAGAAACTGCTCAGGAAGAAGACGCTGGTAGGAGTAGAACCCTGATCCTCATTCCTGCTCAGGGAGCAGAGGAGGGAAGGTTGCATGTCCCCTATGACTGGAAGGCCTGGCTGAGCAACTAGCTCCAACACTGGCCTTGGAAGAAAACAAAAGAGTCATTTAGCAGGTCACAGGAACTTGCTCTGACCTGCAGGCTCAGCTCCACCCAGGGGAATGTCAACCAACCCAGACAGAGAAAAATCTGCCCCATGAGGAGTGACTTTCATCACTGGGTAAGCAGAGCCAGAGGCTGCCTCTCCCTACAGCAGCCTAGACAAGCAATTGAAACTCAGTAAACATAAACCCTGAGAATGACTCCAAGCTGGGCTCTCTGAGAGTCTCAGGAGCTAGCCCAGCAAGGAAAAGCTACTGATTGCTGAAAGGCCTCAACTCTACACATAACCTAATCTTATCACAGCATCTCCAAACTAGAGGAAACTCCCATCTCCCTCTTTTGGGATACTCAAAGCAAATCTACCTCCCACTGAACTAGCCTGGGAGGAGGATCAAAAAACAATGGGTTAGGCAAAGCATTTTTCTGACTGTTCAAACAAACTGACTTAAGAAAACAATCAAGCCACAGGAAAACCAAACACCACAAGCAGACCAGAGACTCCATCAAGAGACTGGTTATGGACACGGAGATACACAATCGTAACATTGCCCCCATCCCCCCCACCAAAAAAAAAATCAAAGAACTCTTTTTTAAAATTTAATTTAATTTTTTATTTTGAGAATACATTACAGAGGAGTTACAATTACATGGGCAAGATAACGAGTATATTTCTTATCAAGCATTGTTGCCTCCTTGTTGTTTCACCTTCCCATCCCTTCCCATACTTCTCCCCTCCCTCCACCGATCCTCCCCCACCCCCCACCAAAGGTGTTAAGTTCGTTTTTCGACATAATGAATTGCACAACTCATTGTTGCAATCAAAGAACTCTTATTTGAACCTTTTAAAAATTTTTTTAATTTTTAAAATTGTTTTCTATTAATCTTATTTTCCTCCCATAATTATTATTTTAGGTGTATACGTGTGTGTGTGTGTGTGTGTGTGTGTGTGTGTGTGTGTGTGTGTGTGTGTGTGTGTGTGTGTGTGTGTGTGTTTATCTCTTCTGAACTTTTGGTCCTTTTTAAGTATTCTTTTCATTTTTTTCTGATTCGGTACAGGATGATAGATAAGGATCTAACTTTAGTTTTCTATGAGTGATTAACCAATTTTGCCAGCACTTTTACTGAAGAGGCTTTCTACCATTCTATTTTTTTATCTCCTTTATCAAAGATTAGGTGCCTATTGGTCTGTAGGCTCATTTCTGAGTTTTCAATTCTATTCCATTGGTCCTGAGGTCTGTTCTTGTGTCAGTACCAAGCTGTTTTGTTTGCTAATGCTTTGTAGTAGAGTTTGAAATTTGGTATTGATATTACTCCAGCACTGTTTTTTCTGTTAAGGATTTTTTATGCTATCCATTGCCTTTTATCGTTCCATATGACTTTTTGCATTGCCTCTTCTATTTCCTTGAAGAATGAGGTTGAAATATTGATTGGTATTGCATTGAATTTGCAGATAGCCTTGGGAATTATTGCCATTTTCACGATGTTAATCCTTCCAATCCAGGATCAAGGGAGTTTTTTCACTTTCTAAGTTCTGTTTTGATTTCCTTTTTCAGGTTTTTAAACTTTTCATCATGAAGATCCTTTACTTCTTTTGTTAATTCATTGCTATTCTATTTTTTGTGGGGTTATTAAGAATGGAGTTGCTTTTCTGATTTCAGAAAATCTTTTCTCATTGTTGGCATACAGAAAAGCCATTGATTTTTGAGGGTTAATTTTATACCCTGATACATTGCCATAGTTTTGAATCAGAATGAGTAATACAGAAAAGCCATTGATTTTTGAGGGTTAATTTTATACCCTGATACATTGCCATAGTTTTGAATCAGAATGAGTAATTTGGGATTGTAGTCCATAGGATTCTTTAAATACAAGATCATGTCATCTGCAAAGAGGGAGAGTTTTACTTCATCTTCCACTGTTTGGATCCCTTTTATGTTTTTGTCTTTTCTTATTGCTGTAGCTAGGCATGCTAATAGTAAATTGAAGAGAAGTGGAGAGAGTGGACATCCTTGTCTCGTTTCTGGCTGCAGGTTTGTCATATACAGCCTTTATTTTATTGAGGAATATTCCCTGGATTCCTAGTTTATCCAGAAACTTCATCATAAAGTGGTGTTAATTAATTGATTTGTGTACATTGAACCAGCTTTGCATCCCTGAACTGAATCCTGTTTGATCATGGTATGTAAAGTTTTGGATGAATTGTTGAATTGTTTGGCAAAAATTTTGTTGAGAAGTTTGGCATCAACGTTCATCTAAGTAATGGGTGTATAATTCTATTTCTTTGATGAGTTCCAGCCTGGTTTTGGGATGAGGGTTATGATGGCTTCATAGAATTAGTTTGGTCGTGAACTTTCTCTTTCAATTTCATTGAAGAGTTGGAGGAGTATTGGTATGAGCTCTGCTTTGAAAACCTTGTAGAATTCCGCTGTAAATCCATGTGGTTGTGGGCTTTTCTAATAATGGAGGACTCTTACTGCTTTTTCTATTTCAATGCTTGGTATGGGCCTGTTAAGATGGTTTAACTCATTTGCTCCTTTTCAGTTGTTGCTGGTGTTGAGTTGAATCTGCTCACCCATTGTGTCTGGTGCCTTTGTTCTGGACCCTCTCTGTTGTAGGTATGGCGGGGTGGCTATGGCCACCACCAAAGCTGCCTCAGCCATGGCTACAGCAACTGCTCAGATGTGTCTGCTTCCCTGGATTTTCCCTCTCTAGCCAAACTGTTTACTGTGATGGCACACTTATTGTGATACTCTATCCTAGTACTGATCACTGGAACACTAAAACTGCTTTCTATGTGAGAGATAGTTTAGCCTCCAGGTTCTCCTCCACCATCTTCCCCCACTTCTCATAAACATTTTCTTATTACAGGATTATTCTAGATTAGTTATATTATGATTGATAATGACCAAGATTGACAGGAAGGTGAAGGAAAATTGTCTACACTTCCATGAGGTTCTGACTTCTGTTTCACAAAATGTTATAAAAGCTCTCCGTGAGAAATCTAGCAGCTGCATTTCTAAATAGTCTGTGCTTGCTTACACTTTCTGATAATGTTTCAATTCAAGTACTTCTCCTTAGAGTCCCATAACATTCAATGATGCTGTATTACATCTTTTGTACATCTTGAAGACAGCTCTTGCTGATTAAATTTGTGCTTTTCAAATTAGCTCTCGCAATTCCATCCGCAAAATGCAGACAAAAAATATCTGAAATAAATTTGTATCTGTTTATAGTGAATATATTTTATTTTCCATTACAAACATAGAATGTAGTAAAAATTTTCACAGAAATTACACTGCACTAGGTTGTTGGCAGATTCTAATGAAAATAATATACTGTGTTTATGTAGAGAATTTGAACATCCAAAATTTTAGTATGCCTGTGGTCCTAAAACCAATACTTTATTTATATTGAGTGACAAATACAACTTGCTATATGTACAGTTTTCCTTGTATGTTTTTAATATATATTTTATCGTAAAGATACTGTACAGAGGGGTTACAATTACATAAGTAAGGTAATGAGTACATTTCTTATTGAGCATTGTTACTACCTCCTTTGTTTTTCCCCTACTATTCCTTACCTTCACACATCCCCAACACCTCCGTCCACCCCCCCTCTAGTAGTATCTTGCAAATCTCATTGTTACAATGGGACAACCTGTATCCTTTCCTTGCATCTTAAATGAAGAAATGCTGTCTTGTTTCATGTTGATTCTACTTGGGTAGACACACTTAAAAACACTTTCCAAGTACAAAAGCACATAAATGAAATGCACATCATCTTTTGTCAGTTGGTATAATTGTGTTCTACACATTTATTGACAGGTTACAAATTACTCTCAAATTTAATACATAAAAAAACTTTCTTTTTTTCTCATTTTCGTGGCCAGGACATCAGCACGACCTCAGTCACCATTTCTCACTTTAGACTTTTCATATGGGTTAGTTAAATTTTGACCTGTGCTCCAGTCTTCTGGGGAGTCACTCATCTGCTTAGGAATTGATGCTGGCTGTGGAAAAGAGCCCAAGGAAGGATGCCATTTAAAGCTTTATACCTTTATTCTTAACAAGGATATTGTCCTACTACTTTGGATGTTGAGAGTGTCTACAAGAGCAAGCATTCCTTGGGGAGCAGGGAGACACCATATGACCTATACTTATTGAGATTTCCGAGTGACTTGCTATCACTTGTACTGCATTTTTCAAGTCGAATCTCTCTAAACCTACCAGTTGTAAGAGATAAGAGGAGTGGTAAAAGAACTCTTAGAGACAAATATATCTTCAACACATTTGTTACCAAGCATTCTGTCAAAGGCATATTTAACAACTAGTGAAACTTTTGTTGGCTATATCTATGTGTCTTTCTCCATTTGTCCATGTGTACATCTGTGTATGTATGTGTGTATTTGTGTGTATAGTAACATTCATGTGTACATATATGGGCCTATATACACATATATGCATATATAAATAAATATACATATATAAATATATGTGCATATTTTACCCATATAATATCATTAACAAAGAAATGAATGCAAAACACTGATATGAAGATATTTTGAAAAAGTGAGTGTGTGTGCATTCCTGCGTGTTGGCATGCTCAGAGTTTGAAATCAGGGCTTCAACGTCTTGCTACATCTTGCTCTCTAGATTGGTGAGCTACTATATGAGCTACATCTCCATTCCTGGCCCTTTGCTAGTTCATTAAAATTTTTGAAAAATAATCTCATGAATTTATTTTGCCCTGATTGGCTTCCAAATGTTATCCATAGATGTTAGGCTCTTGAGTTGGTATCTCGAGTAGTTAGGATTTCAGGTGTGACAAACCAGCACAAGGCTTTCAGAATAATTTTAAAAGTCGAAGAAAATTTACTTTACAGAGGCCTGTTTTATCATCTCCTAGCTTTAAAGCATTTTGGAGTGATTATATGTGAATTTTTTCATTCTTGAATTCTTAAAATACAGTAAGCCACAACTTACAATGACGTGAAAGATGTATTCAAAATGAAGAAAAATGTTATGTTCTGATCTTTGTAAACACACACACACACACACACACACACACACACACACACACACACATACACACACCATCCTCAAACATTAAGACAGAATTTAAAAAAAAAAGTAAAGCAAAGTGGAACTTCTGGGGCATTTAGTTCAAAATGCATAAGATACTAGACATACATTATGACCAGGTATAAAGTTGTAATGTACAACATGAGGATACAGGGGACAACACTGGCCTTACATAGGAATGAAGCTAAGTAAGTTCTTCCCAGTAGTGGTTACTCTTTTAGTTGTTCTTCCTTCAATAATGGATGAGATAAAGGTAATTCTTTAAGTATACCTGCCTATTTTCAGAAATTATAACAAACAATATAGCAATAATGTTGCATGCTCAACATAGAACAAAATGTCAAATTAACATGCATGAGATTATCCTTGATGTAAACTAATAATTACAAATGAGGGAAACCATGGGACCTATGTTTCTTTAAGTCTGGCTTACTTCACTTAATATGATTTTTTCAAAGATCTTCCATTTCCTTACAAATGACGTGGTCACATTCTTTGTGATGCAAGCGTATTTTTCCACATGTGTTTATCTGTACGTGTGTGTGTATGTGATTTTTGGTAAATATTACTGTGATACACAGTAGTAGCTTTACTGTGGCCTTGTTTGTGATCACCTGGTTATATGCCCAGAAGTGGGATTACTGGGTAATAGGGGAGCATTATTGTGTACATCAAGGATAATCTTAGTAGATGAGCAGAATAGCTCAAAAAATAGCTATGTACATATGATCGTATAAGGTGATTCCAAGTGAAATGAACTCCAAGACATGTTCTTTGTTGTTGTTGTTCTTAATGCATTATGTGATTTCTTTTTATCTTTTTGTGTTTTCCCCACCTATGGTAAATCCCCTGTAGTCACTGTATTGGATTTTGATACCCTGGGTATTTTAAATATGTTCATCTGAACTAGGGAAGGGAAAGGAAAAAAAAAACAAAATGGTGAGACAAAGGACAAAGGGGGAACCTATGCAACAGTAGTACTCACAAGACAATATTTCGTAAGTAATCTCGGGGGGGGGGCCTTTGGGAGTGAAGCAGGAGAAAAATAGGGGAAAGGGTAACAATTTAGAAAAGAAATAAGTTAATTACCTTACCTATGTAACTACATTCTATCTGTACATTACCTTGACAATAAAATTTAAATAAAAAATAAAATAAAATATATGAGAGCAGCAATACAGGAGATGGGAGTGGGGGAAATACTGTAGTATCGTAGTGTAGAACAGCTGTGGAAAGCAGTAATTTTACATTAACATAGCAAGTAATAAACTAGCATACAGATTTTCAGCCTCATGTCAATTATTAAAAAGGGAAAACAAAATGCACAATCAGCAAATCAACAGAGATAAAATAGAAAACTAAACAATTAAGATGAAGAGATGACTTGGACCAAGAATAACAAATGACACAATTAGGAAACAAATAACAAGCTGCTGGGCTGGGAAGGTGGCTTAGTGGTAGAGTGCTTGCTTTGCATGCCTGAGGCCCTGGGTTCGATTCCTCAGCACCACATAAGCGAAAAGAAAAAAGCCAGAAGTGGTGCTGTGTCTCAAGTGGTAGAGCACTAGCCTTGAGCTGAAATGCTGAGTCACAGCGCCCAGTCCAGAGTTGAGGCTCCATGATCAGACCCAAAAAATAAAATAAAAAAATAACAAGCTGCTAAGTTTAAAAATGATCACCCTTAATTCTATTGACTTGTTTACATCACAATTTGTTAGAAGTATAATTCAAATCACAGTTTAATAGTATGTTATTTTAATAATAGTTTATTTATTATTGATTTCTTAATATTGAATGTTTAATATATAATTTTAATTTCAGCAGCTATAGAAAAGAAGAAAGTGAAAATAATTTTAATAATATATTTAATGAATTGTAAAATTGAGAAGCATTAGAATTTAAACAAATAACATATCATTATTGCTTCATTTCTGTGAGTTTATGTAATAATTCAAATTGTATTCTACACTTAGCACTCATCTTAACATCAAATAATAAATTATCACACATGACTCTTGGTATTAGGTGGAAGGGTTCATCACTTTGGTAAAATTCACACCACATAGTACACGAGGGTATGACCCCTCTCATATAACTTAAATTGTGGAAATTTAATTTCTACATGCATGTTAAATTCTTTTCTAGGTTACATATATAAAATTATTTACAATTATATACATGAGGACTATTTCAGATAATACTTAAAAGTCAAATTCATTAATTAAATTTTTATTATTTCATACCAAATAAATATTTACAGAGAGACTGAATTTTTGAGTAGATGATGGTGTGTGTGTGCCCGATTATACGTATTAAGGCTTATTTTATATTCATGACATTGTTTCTAGAGTTGGATTTATTTGTCCATTACGGGTTAAGTGTATTATATTGGATCTATGAAAGTAAACTGAATGTTTATTCCTTTAATCCTTTGTCTAATCCCAATATAAATTATCCATGTGTTTGAAGTAATGAAAATAACAACAGATAAAAGCAAGATAAATCAGCCTGTAGTAGACAAGTATTTATTACCGTTATTTTGAAATTTGGTACTGTTTTACACTACAGAATATTCTTGGGAATATGTGCTCCAGGTTGGCCACAACTGAAGAATATTATGGTTTGATCTATCATAAGAGAAGGAAGGAAGGGGAACCTTCCTTCCAAAAGTCTGATCCCAGGAATGTGATCTGCTTTATGGTGCCTACTTGGAAATGAACATTTTTCACAGTCAACCTTGAAAGGCCATCTTGATAGACGACTTCTGTAAGTGGTTACAAAGCATTATTGATGGCTTTGCAAGGATGCCTGATTGCCTCATTTTGAGACAATTAACAGGAATTTAGTCAGTTGTTCTTTAGGAGAAAAACCCATTGACTCCAGGCCAGGGGATCACAGGGGCCCAGAGAAACTACTACCTAGACATCTAAAACAACACACACACACACACACACACACACACACACACACACACACACATACACACACACACTCCAGTAAACACAGACAAGCAGGGTTGCTATCACAGCCTACATGAAGTCAGGCAAAAAACAGAAGCTGAGAGTCATTTAACTGATAACTAATATATTTTTTATGAGGTAGACTCAAATGAGACTCCAAAGAGAGGATCAGAAAGACTGATCAGAGAGATTAAAACTGGTCACACAAAGATTGGAAAGTAGAATTCCTTGTAGAACAAATAAATCATAGAAAGCTTGTGCATGTAAGAACAAGACAGAAGACCAAATTCCACAAATGCACATTTTCTTAGAAGTCAGCTTAATCAATTATCAGTGCAAATCTTTGAATTCTTAAATATTTGACCACATGTGGGAGAAGGTTGAAAAGAAAGAAAATTTCATCACTCTATTAGGAAGTCCAATATCACATTAGGAAGTAATCAAGC
This sequence comes from Dipodomys spectabilis, assembly GCF_019054845.1. NCBI lineage: Eukaryota > Metazoa > Chordata > Mammalia > Rodentia > Heteromyidae > Dipodomys > Dipodomys spectabilis. The sequence continues at coordinate 1,583,866 of NW_024870812.1, read as the reverse complement.
ACAGTTTTGTAATAAAAAGAGAAAACAATTATTCCAAATGAGAGTTTTTTTTTTTTTGATGTAAAAGTTCTTAAATTAGGTGCTAGCAATTATCATACAATTGATCCAGTCCCCCAGCTGAGTTGATATTGACTGCAGTATTCCCACATGAAGGAAAAGAGAAAATTTACAAATGTCTGATTAAATGAGGTGAAGGTGAAGTGTTCTAATAGTAATATCTGAGGTTTAGACACTGGTGAAGAGGTGGATTTTCTTTTCTAAAAAGCCCCCTTTTTACCTGGGGCCAGTTGCTCACAGCTGTAATCCTAGCTACTCAGGAAGCTGAGATCTGAGGACTACGGTTCAAACCAGCCTGGGTAATAAAGACCCTGAGACACTTATTTCCATTTAACCATCAGAAAACCAGAAGTGGCACTATCACTCAAGTGGTAGAGCACTCACCTTGAGTTGAAGAGTTCAGGGACAGTGCCCAAGCCCAGAATTCAATTCCCTCGAACAACAACAACAAAAAAACTCCCTTTTATCTACTACCTGCATCCCTTCCTAAGATTCAACAAAGGAGCCATTTATCACCCAGTACATATAAGTCCTAATCTAGCTACTGCAAATAGATTGATTTGGTATCTTATATAAAATGGTTCGAATTTGCGGAAACAAATACCAGGAGTGGTAACTTTTTTCCAGTCCTTGAACTCTGGGCCTGAGCCCTGAACATGGTTATGCTGGTAGCTTTCATGTGAGCTTGTTTGTTATTTATTGGATTACTGCCCATGAGGGGAATTACTGGGTCTTAAGGGAGATCTATATTTACTCTTTTCAGGAAACTCCGTACTGCATTCCACAGTGGTTGAACATGTTTAATAATTTCCCACCAAAAGTATAATAGAGTTCCCAATTGGCTACATCCATGCCAGCATTTGCTATTGTTAGTGTCTTAGTAATGCCCATTCTAACGGACAAGGTAGAATCTGTCTTGTTTACTTATAGATTTGTATGCATCTTCTAGCTACAATAAATGAATGAATCCATGAAACCTATATTGCTGCATTCCTTTCTGCATTCCTTTCTCTTTTCTCTTAATATAATTTTCCCAAACCTTTCATTTTCCTTACCACTGGTGAAAAGTCATCTTTCTGATGGGTGAATATAATTCCATTGTGTATGTGTGTGTGTGTGTGTGTGTGTGTGTGTGTGTGTGTGTGTAAGATGACTATAGGCCAATGAATTCATTTCTAAGCATGCTGTTTCATCTGTAATTTTGTAATTCCATATTATAGTTGCATTGCTTTCTCTTCTACATTGAAGAATATTGTTGGGATTTTGATGAATATTGCATTGCCAATTGTTTAGGGGAAGTATTGCAGTTTTCAAAATGTTAATTCTTCCAACCAGGAACATTGAAAGACTTTCTATTTCCTTGAATCTCCTTCAATTTCCCTTTTTATATTTTTAAAGTTTTCACATATAGGTCCTTCACAATTTTAGTTAAATTAATTAATTCCTAGTTTTGTTGTTGTTGTTATGTTTTGTTTAGATTTGATTTGATTTTGAGGCTAGTACATATGAGGTTGTTTTTGGATTTCAGCGTGGATCTTCCCATTGTTGGTAACAGAAAAACTACTGATTCTTGTGGTTTTTATATCCTGCTACATTGCTGAAGGTTAGCATCATCTTTACTAACTTTAGGGAGGAATCTACAGGGTCTTTTAAATACAGGGTCATTTCATTTGTAAAAAGGGATAGTTTTACTTGTACTCTATTTTGATCTGCTTTATGTTTTCTCTTGTCTATTGCTCTTGCAAGAAAGTCCACTACCATATTGAAGAGTAGCAAAGAGTGGACATCCTTTTCTCATTCCTCATGTTAATGTCTTCATGCTTCCACCCTTAGGTAAATGCTAATTATCTCTGTCATATACATACTCAGTTTAATATTGAGGAATGTTCCATGCATTCCTAGGTTCTTAGACCTTTTCATCATAATGGGGTATTGGAGTTTGTTAAAAGTAATTTCTACATCCCTATTGACAATCATGTGTTTCTTGTCCAGGTTCTGCTGATGGTTTGTATTATGTTTATTGACAAGAATATTGAATCAAATCGTATCCAAGATGAATCTTATTTGATCATACCATATGATTTTTTTTGTTAGTTGCTGAAATTGGTTAGTGAGAATTTTATTAAGAAATTCTGCATTAATGTTTATCAAAGAGTTAGGTTCATAGTTGTCTTTCTTTGGTGGGTCCCTATGTGATTTGAGGAGGAGTCTAATTCTAGCTTCATAGAATGTGTTTGATAATGTGTCTCTCATAGATACTAGATGGATGCATCTTGGTTTTTGATACTACTATCTAATCTATGTCTTCTATTTGGAAATTTAAGTCTATTGATATTAAGCTTTAAGACAGAAATATCTGACAAGTTCTGTTATGTTATACACCTGTTGTTAGGAGCTGTGCCTCATCTACTCTTAACATATTTACCTTGTTCTCTGGTAGGGAACATTTTATATAACCAGTTCCTCTTCTTCTTGATCATCTCTATGTAGGATATATTTGATTATATTCTATCCTCATAATTTGGTGGACATACATTATTTCAAGTTTTCTTTGTCATGAAATATGTTTATATATCCTTTAAATGTAAAGGAGAGTTTCGCTTGGGACTGTATTCATGGTTGGTAGTTGTTTACCTTTAATGTTTGTCATATATAATGCCAGGTTTCCTTTTTACCATATCAGCTAAGAAATCTGTATTTATTCTGGCTGCATGTCCTTTATAAATAATTAATCTTTTCTCTATGGCATCTTTAAGAACCCTTTCCTCGATCTTTAATAATCCTCTAATGGATTATGATGTCATGGTGGATTGTTCAGTTCTAGAATTCTGTTTGGTTTCTACAGGCTTCTCTGAATGAGCCTATCTCGCTGGATGTTTGGCATGTTTTTTCTGCTAGAATTCTGCAATATGCTTCCCATCCATTTAGTTTCTTGCTCTTCTCCTTTTTGATACCTATCTCCCCGAAATTTGATCTTCTAACTGAGTCTTGAAGTTCTGGCAAGATCATTTATTTCTTGGATTTGTTCTAAATGATTATTTCCTCTTTCCTATTAGATCTATTCTGTCTTTGACCCTGAGATTATCTTCTACGTCATCAATTTGCTGTGGAGACTTTATACTTTGTTTTTGATTTCCCTGTCTTCTAATTGGTCATTTTTTAGGAGATCTGTCTCTTTATTAAAGCTTTGTTTTAGGTCTTGTATGGGCTTTCTGTACATTTTTTCTTTGGTTGGGGGAGATGTAAGGGTTGTTTTCTTAGCTGTGTCTTCTCTCATATCTTTTAACTAGAGATCCATTTTTTCTTGGACTCCCTTGCCTTCTCAGAATTTATTTATCTTTCTGTTTGAAGTCTCCATGAATTATTTTGCTAATGACTGGTTGGTCTCATTTTGTTCACAAATTTCGTTGTAGAGGTTTTCTATCTTTCCATTAATCACATTTTTCAGCAGTATCTATAATACATTCCGATAACTATCTTCTACATCCTTGATTGTCTGTTCTAATGCCTGGTTATTTACTGTGTGAATTATACTACTTTGACATCACTTTTCTTGTATTTTTCTGATTTGTTCTGTCCATTTGGAGGTTTTCTTTTGGGGGATCTCTGATATTAATAGGTGACTACCTATGTTCTTGGTTGATTTTAAGGGTCTTGGTTTGGTTTCCTGTTGTGATTTGTTTTTCTGGAATGGCATTTTTGTCGAGTCCATTAAGGAATAGAAATCAGTTGTGCTGAGATGTTGTGATGTTAATATTTGTGATTCCAGTGACCATATGGACTGTCCAGTGGTATGGTGAATTGTCTATGTGTATGGATGTGGCTCTCTCTGATGTATACTTCTGTTCCTGCTTTTTTCCATGTTGCCCTTTTATTTCCACACTGCACATGTGCTTTTGAATGTGCTGCCCAATGTGTTACTGGCTGGCACCATTTCATAGATTTCTGTTTTCTTGTGAAGACAGTATAAAATCTTCTTATGAATTGTATGGCTATAATTATGTCTATATTTATAGCTGCATATCTATAATTATAGCTGATTTGATGTGACCCTCTAGATGTGGAGTACCTCTAGTACTCTAAATCTCTATTTCAATAGAGATTGCTAGGATAATTTTCTGTTGTTATTCTGTCATTGTTTTTCCTCATCCTCAGATTTATTGTTTATATTTTGGATTTTTTCACATAATTTAGGATTTGTGATTGTTGTATCAGGTTATTTTGTTTTCCTGCTTATACTACTTTGAAATAGTGATTTCAGGCTTGTAAGAAGAAACAGAAAGAGACAGAAATGTATGTAATTAAATAGAGAGAAAGAGAAGATATTTAAAACTATGTCCTACAAGTAAATTAATATTAAACAAAGCTAATGAAAATAATTACTTATTTACTCTTCAGAAGATGAGTATAGTACTCTTGGATATTTCGGAGGAAAACACTTTAGACTCATTACAATTGATGACTTACATTGAAAATACTGGCTAAACGTTCTTCTTCAGAAAGGGAAAAGCTCCATTACTTCCATATTAGTATTATAAAATCATAAAAGCTGCATGTTGAATTGTTTTGCCTGTGCTATTTTCAATTCCATTCTTCATCCATTATGTATCTAGGGCTTTGAATGACCAATTCCTTAAATACCTATATTGCTTATATTGTGATGTAAATCTCAGTAATATAAATATGAATTTATCTATGAGTCACATCTTGAGCTACATTCATATGAAATTTATGCAGTCTCAAGCAAGAAACCTGACTTTTTTACTCTATTCTATGTTTTAATCAATAAATCCATTCTCTTTAGAAATGCGTTCTCAGCTTTTAAGTTGCTCCAGTAAACATCATGTGTTTCTAGTACTTTTACTGAAGTAAATATAAAGTTTGGAATATGAAGACATCTCCCCTATTATCACTTTAAAGTAAGCCCTTGGGGATTATTTTATATATAAAAATAAAAAGTGCAATGCAATGTTTATACATAAATAATATAATGGTTAAGTCAATTAGACAAAAGAACTACCATAGCAATTCTGAATTAACTTAAAGGCATCAAAATATTGTCTTCATGAATATCACTAATTTTAAAAAATGACTTGTCAATACAAAGTTTATATTATATTTGAAATTTACAAAATGAAAATTACACTCAGATTTGCTGTCAATATCCTGCTTCCAGGAATACATTTATTCAGCAAAAAGGGGAAAAAATTAAGGGTTTGTCATATAGAATGAAAAATGTAGAAGCAGACTGTCTTTCCTTAAGATGTTAAGTACCTAAAAATCGTGTGATTTATTCAAAGATACTATACACACACATAAGAGAATTTGTGATCAGAAGTGATAGGTAAGCAAAGTAACTGAAAAACTCTATGCTTAATTTGAGCTTTCAATATAGGATGACAAGTTTTTAATAAATGAGCCTATTATTCTGTATCTCTAATACACATACAGCATTCTACATTTTCCCACATACTCCCATTCTCTTAGCTCAGTTCCTGATCGATATTCTTCTATTTCATGATTTCAATTCTTTCTAAAATAAAAAGGTGGGCTTTTTTTGTCTCTAGATCCAATACATTCTAGTATCTTGGAACAGTAGTATGAATTCATGGAGTTAGATTTGAATGTCAAATTTGAAGATATTGTATTCAGGGTACTCTTAATTGGCCTGAAGTATACAAAGATACTCTATACTAAGAACAAGGGACTGAATTCAGGGAAACATACAGGTCCAGGCAAGATCCTGAGGCAAAGAAAAGTAAGGGAGCACAAACATCAATCAACTATACTTACAAAGGAATGGAACTGATCTCAGATGTGGCTGGGTGGCAGCTCTATGTGTTTGTGTGTGTGTGTGTATGTGTGTGTGTGTGTATGTGTGTCAGTAGAGAGAGAGAAAGAGAGGAAGACAGAGAGAGAATTTAGTGTGGCTTCCATATTTACAGTACATAGAGCCTTACTTGTTAGGGAGGAGGTGCTCATATCAGAGCTATGATACTACTGTCATCACTTTACTGCAAAAAAAACCTCTTGCTTAATCTCTAATTAAATTGGGAAAATAAACTAGCATCTTACACGATTGTTTTGACAATTGATTAGTATATTGAAGGCCAAAGGGAGGAATTGGAGATCAATATAATCTTTTTCCTCTCTTCTAAATATTACACTGAAATAGATGTAATTTCAGAAGTCTCCTGACATGTACTTCTTGTTGAATTACTAATATGCTTAATAATATGAAACATGTGATAGAGAAATAGATCAGCCAGCAAGCACAAAGAATTAGTGATAAGATTGAGCTTTTGAGCAGGGTTGCCACAACTTTTAGGAATGTAATTCCTTCATATGAACTTCAAATTTTGTGGCTTTCCCTGTGTGATTAAATGGCAAGAAAGTGCTGTAGAAACAAGAATTCTTGTTCAGCCAAGTAGAAAGTGCTCATGTTCCTATCCTCACGTTGCAAATTTCCATTCCCTATAGACTCTCTGTTAGAGTGCTTCTATTTAGTTTATTTTAGCACTTCATCCTTCCCTGTGGGAGACAAGAAAAAAGATACTTTTGTTTGTGTATTAAATTATGTAAATTAGCATGTACAGGCATGATTTCTATAATTACAGAAGTTTGTAATAAATATAAGTAGGGATCATTTCACAATAAAAATATAATTAATATCACGTAATAAGACTAGAAGTCACAGAATTTTGTGCATGCAAACGTACATTAGATTAGATGCAGAATTTCTATTTTGAGGTAAACTTTATATTGAAGTATAATGCACTTTAAGGATGGAAACATTTTATTGAAAAATATATTTCCTCGAGATATTTTTGCTTCATAATTTTAGGGATACCGTTGGACCCATTGTAATAATGAGATGTACAAGACGTTATGTCGAAAGACAAACTTTACAATTTTGGCTGGCGAGGGTGTGGAGATGGGTAAGGATGGCAAGGGAAAACAAAGGAAGAGGAAACAATGCTTGATAAGAAATGTACTCATTACTTTGCCCATATAATTGTAACCCCTCTCTACGATATTTTCACAATAAAAAAAATTAGATGAAAATGTGATTTATCTCCAATTTAGAAATCTAGATAGATAATTTAATTTAATTTAACCAAAAATATTATTGAGTATAAGATTCTTATACTCTCTACATTCTTCACACTGAGATCATCAAATATGGTGAGTTTGAAATGATTAGTCTCTATTTGACCCATGTTAATATTATTTACAATTTGAGTGAAATGTTTAGAAAGTAGTATTTATTTTAGTAGCTCTGAAGAGACAATAACTGATATAATCAAAGGCTAAAAATGATTAGATTTAAAATTTAGAATTCAGGAAATTTTTTGACCACACTGGTTACTGGAGCCTTCACAAAAACCTCATGAGACAATTTATATTGATGAAGCAAAAATCCCAGTTTAGAGATTTACGAATAGAAAAATCATGTCATTCTGAATATGTAGAGCTACATAACAACATAGAAAATTTAGCTTTTCAATATCTGAATATACTAATACATTTAATTGCAGGGTAAGTACTTGTTCTGGAAGGAGAAAAAATTGCCTTTATTTTGAAAAGTAAAGCTAAATATTCATTTGAATAAAAGACAATATTTAAAATATCACTCATCCAAGACACAAGATGTACAGTTCATTGGTTTTCATGCCTATTATGTTCTCTAAACTTCAAAAAATTACTAGGTAACTGTTTTATATTTTTTGTCATGGAATCTTATTTGATAAATTTTTATTCAGTAAGTTAAATAATTGGCCAATAACAATATAAATTACGCATGAACAAAGTTTAGAACAAGTATTTCTTTCACAAGACATATCATGGTTCTCTTCAAGAACACTGGAAGGCAGTGTGTTATTTATTTATTTTTAGTTATTTTATTAATGGTTATTAATTTTCAGAAGTGGCAGTTTGGTTATTCTCTTTCCATAATATACTCCTTCTATTTCCTTTTTGTTACTCCTTCCTCCAAATATCTTGTTTTTTACATAAAATTATATCTTTATATATGCACATATAAACTCATTTGGAAGATATAAGCTAAACTGCAACTTAATTAAAGATGTACAGAGGATTAACAGGATGAACAAAAACGAGTATTTTTTGTTAACTTCTGAATTGAACTATCATTATTATTATGGTTAGGGTTAGGATACCAGACAGAATTAAAATTAGGGTTAGAGAAATAGCAAATTTAGGTTCAAAACAGGATGATCTATTGCAACAATAATACTCACAGCACACTGTACTGAAAATGAACTTTACAGCTTGTGGAGAGAATAGTGATGGAGATGGGAGAGGGAAGGGATAATTGGACAACAACAAAGAAGGGGGTAACAATAGTCAACAAGAAATATACTCATTACCCTTCACATTTAACTGTAATCCATCTGTCAGCCTCATTACCTACTCAGGAAGCTTATTTCTGAGGACCGCAGTTCAAAGCCAGCCCAGGCAGAAAAGTCTGTGAGAATTTTATCTCCAATTAACTACCAGGAAACCAGAAAGTGGTGCTGTGGCTCAAGTGGTACAAGCGCACACCTTGAGCTAAAGAACTCAGGGATTGTGCCCAGGCCCAGAGTTCAAGCTCCACGACCGACAAAAAGAAAAAAAAAAAAAAAGAAATGTGTTAAATGTTAAGTAAACCTGAACTTTTTTAGGTTCTAGGAATTCAGGAAAATCTGGGATAATGGAAGTACAGTGTATTTCAGAATATCAGGATTTGAGATCAATGAATATAATGATTCCTCTTATGGAACAAGATAGGTTCAGAGATAAGAGTGAGAAAATCTGTAGGGTTTAGGAAAACCTGCAATTTATTTCGAGGATTACAGTGAAATTTCAGTTAGGATTGCACAAAACGAGCATTTTTCATAAATTTTAGAATTGGGATACGATTTAGTGGTAAGGATATGGTTAGGATTCCAGCCATGGTTAGGGTTAGAGTGAAGGAGAAAAAAAATGAGGGTCAAATTGAAGGTAAATTTTAATATAAGCCTGGTAAAAATTAGAATGAATGTGAACTAGAGTATTGCTATTAATATTATAATCTACTTGCAATATTCAATATACCATTTAAGATTAAGTTTAGGGTTAGAAAATGACTAAGATATTGGAAAAAAATGAAACCTATGTTTGGAAGGCTTATTTCAATCAAGTTAGGATGAATGAAAACTAGTGTAACACTAACTAGTTAGTGTTAGTATTGACATATAATTTGGATTAAAATCAGGGTCAGTATTTTGTTCTGATTATGATCAGTGTTATGAATAGGAAAGTTTTACTATAAAATTGATTTTTCACTAACAAATAGAAGCCAAAATGTGAGTGTGAATATTAACTAGAGCATTATCATTATATTTATTTCTCAGTGATCATTCTTGTAATGATTAATGAGAGTTTTCCAGCCAGGTTTAGGTTGAGAGTTAGCGTTAAGTAAAGTACTAGATGATATGTAAATCTGAAATTGTTTTAGGATGCAGTGGTTCAGGAAAAGGTAGGATTAATGGAAACTACACTATTTTTCCTGGTTAGAGAATTTGAGGACAAGTAATATAATAGTTCATGTTAGGGAACAAGATCACTTCAGAGGTAGAGTCAGGAAATTTGTTGGAATTAGGGCAACTTGAAACTCATTTCCAGAGTGCAAACTGGAATATTCATTGCAATGAATAAAAACTAGAGTATTTTTAATATTAATTTTGGACTATTAGTAGGTTAAAAATTAGGTTTCAGTTCCAGCTGGGCTTAGTGTTAGCATTAGGGAAATGGAAAATTTAGGGTCAAACTGAAAGTAAATCTGTGAATAACAAGTCAAGATTGAATTAGAATGAATATGAAATAGGAAACTGTTAATAATATTAGGATTAAGGTATGATTAGTGTGAGGGTTAGCCTGAATGTTGTGTTAGAAAAATGGCACGGTATTGAGTAAAACTAGAAACTATTTTAAGAAAGATGAGTTGAATCAAAGACAGGATGTATAAATTTAATGTACTTTTGTGGCTTTTAGAATCCAAAGGCAATTGGTTCTAGGGTTAGGGTTACTTTTCTAATTAATGAACTAATGAATTAAACGCACAATTCTTTCATTCTTACAAGACAGTCACAATTTGGGGAAAAAAAATTTTCTACATGAAAATGTGTCTTAAAATATTTTCCAACCAGGATTAAATAATAGTGAACAGGGTGTCATTCATTAAAATTAGGTAAGTTGATGATAAAACTTTCAAAAATATCCAAACACATAAATTGGAACTCAGATATGTTATTGGGAAAACAGATACTTGCTCTTGCTGGGAAATTGTGTGTGTGTGTATGTGTGTGTGTGTGTGTGTGTTTCTGTGTGTGTGTGTGTGTGTGTGTGTGTGTGTGAGTGTGTGTGTGTATGCACCCACCACAGGTCTTCAAATGAGGCCTGGGCCCTGTTGTCAGCTTATTCTGTGGAAGTATGGCACTAAACCACATAGCCACAGGCTTTCTTCTGGCTTTTTAGTAGTTATTTTGAGATTCATATCTCATGGATTTTCCTGTCTGGACTTAATCTTCTGATCTCCATCAATCCTTGGGTTAGTGTTACTGTGGGTGCTACCACAAAGGGAGAGTTCATTAAACTGGGAGCAATATGGAAGTACTCGTGCAAGATATGAAGTAACCAGTTCATTAATGTGGGAGTAACAGGATCACATTAGATTGCCTTCAAACACATTATTTCTGATGAGTTTAACTGAAGCCCAAAGCATAATCCACACTTATTAGCCACACTGTACGAAGTAGCACATATTCATGGTTTAGAATATGTACAATGACTTAAATCCTGAATCAAAAGACTTTGTTGGGTTTGCACCAAAGAAATAGAGTGTCATTGAAATGAAGTCAAGACTGGAGGCCTGTAGCGAGCAGTAGAGCATCTGCTTAGTGTGTGTCCAACCCCCAAGACCATAAAGAAGTAGAAGAGAAAGTGTAAGAGAAAGAGGAAAGGAAAGGAGGAGGAAGGGGTAAGAGAGGAGGAAGGACATAGCAGGAAGGAGAAGAAGATCGGACAGGGAGAAAGTAGAGGTAGGAGAGAAGGCAGAGGGAAACAGGACCCTGGAGAAGAGGAGCAGGAAAGGAGGCAGGAAGAATAAAATAAATGCAATATAACAACAAGAGATGTTGGAAAACATTTTGCATAAGTGATCTGCATATGCAGGATTATTTTCTAATCAGAGAGACAGCTAGCACAGTGACAATATGGGTGATACCTGTTGCTCAGTCATTTTATTCTCTTTCTTCAGTGAGGAGTTCAGAAGAAATGCTGAGTTCCATGTTTTATAAATATACTTCAGGAATTCTTTTTCATGAATCAAACAATGGAAAGAACTAAATGCAACTTCTCTTAATTAAAAAAGAATAGAAGCTGTATTCATTTGTATTACTATGCATGAAGAAATCCTGGAGATTTCTGGTTAATTCAGAGGGCCTCATGCAAAAATATAGGACAAGAGGAAAGGAAAACTGTTTTTAAAGTATAATAGGTTATCATTGATTAAAAGTTTTACTGGACATTTTTCATTTTTCTTTTTGTTTTGTTTTTGTTTTTGCCAGTTGTTCATTGCTCCAAGGCTGTGCCCTGGAGCCCTTTCCAAGCCACCACGTTAAACTCCATTTCTGTAGTCCCTGTGGGTGTGGGTGCCTCCTCAGGTCACCCGTTGAGATGTGTGGCCAACTCCTTTACCTTGGATGTGCAGTGAGTAGATGTGTGTGCATGCTCCCCAGCATTGCCAGATGAGCCCCGCCCACCCTTCCCACCTAACTTCCCAGTCTCAGTTGTTCCATTTCACCCAGGAGATGGCAGTCATGGGTCTGTAGTTGAGGCGACTGCTGCCCGCTCCTCCTCCAGCTGTGCTGGTACTGGTCTTCTGTGCTCCTGAGTGCGTGGCCCATCCTACGGAGACTCTGTTCTGGGGTCACTGCCTGCCTCCATGAGTGCGGGGTGGGGGACACCATGTTTGTACACTGAACAGTCCATGGGTAAAGGAAGGCTGGGCATGAAATCTTCCCCCTTGGGGCCAAGCAGCCCAGCCTTGGTTCACCTCATCAGTCTTTAAGCGGGTCTGGGTACTGGAGCCATGTGTTGGCCCCTCTGCCAGCTTGCTTGTGACAGCTGCAGCAGCTCAACAACCTGGATCCCCTTCAGCATCTCTGTGGAATTCCATTTTCTGGTCCTTGTGGACTCGGTACAGGGCCAACCCTACATATGCCAATCAGTGTCAGAGTAGCCTGGACTTGCAGCACACCAGCTGCAGCACCAGGGGAATGAATCCCCTCTTGCTTTGCTGTGTAGCCTCCTCTGTCACCCTTCTGGCCCACATGAGCTCAGCTCTGGGTGCCATTCTAGGGATACTCCATTTGGAGGCAATGGGCTCACCCCCTACCCTTGTTGTTCTCCAAAGCAGGAGAAAGGGCTTGGCCTTGGAAATGTAGGCTGCACAGATGGTAGCCAGGACTTGGCGTCTGCCCTGCCTTCCCCCCTGGATTTGGCTCCTGAGTCTGGGTTGCTTGGTTTGGTCACTAATGGAACCTTGTTGGCTACAGCCCACCGCAAAGGTCCTGCACCTGCTGCAGCAGCAATGTGGTGTACTGGACCCCCTTATGGTCACCACATGGACCTCTGATGGGTCTACTTGGGCAGGGTGTGGGTTTCATCTCAGGACTCCCATTAGGAAGTGCCACTCCCCTTCGTGGTAGTGAAAGCAAGAGGTGCCACATATAATTTCTACTTTCTAACATTTTCCTTCACTGAGATAAACAGAACTTGGAGATTGAAATAAGTTTTATAAAAACAAAATATATAACCTATATCACTTCAACGATTTAAACCATTGTAATATTTTTATCCAGTAGGAATTCTGTCTGTAATTACTTATTTTACAATTTAACATAACTAATGTAATGTATTTTGTGTGTATTTTACTATTCTAGTATAATTTTATTTGTACTACTTACATACAATTTTTTTCAAATTCTGAGATTTAATCACATGTTTATGGATAAGAGTTTTGTTGTACTTTTATTTCAGTTTTCCATTATGGCCTTATGAATACAAACAATAAAATCCATTCTTGCTAGTACAAAGTTTAATGATTTTGGACTAGAGACTCAAGGATATAGCATTACATGTCATACAGTAATGTGTATCACTTTGTTTAATACTGCTCCATAAAATAATTAATAATTCAGGTGGCAGCCAATTCATCTGGCATGCTTGTCTGTCTGGTGAAGTAGGATCCTAGTAGCAGCCTGCCCATATCTGGCCATTGCGGGCACCTCGCCTGGGACTGTGGGAGAAGATTAGGGTGCACCTGCTGTTCAGCTAGGGCAGCAACCCGGCAGCTGCTGTGTGAATGACAGTGTCACTGACTCACTTCTAACACATGCCTGCCCTGTGGGCTTGGGCCCTGAGGATCAGCTCCTGGGAGCACACACACACCGCGGGGCAGGGGGCGCCTACCTAGGAAGGTGTGCAGACCAAACAGAAGCCACTCTGCAGATTTGCAGATTGGCTGGTACAATATTTATTCTTCTTAGAGCAGGGGACAATTCTGCTCTGCTGTGGGGAGAAAACAAGAAAGACAGACCCATGATGGTGAAGCCATCTTTTTGTACTCAAGCTGGCAAGGAAACTTTCCTCCATGCACTCTCCAGCAGACTCAGGAAGCCCTTCCATGCTCCTTGTACATGGAGTAGCAGCCAGGGACACTCACGTCTGGTGCTCCTGGCTGCTCTTTTGGGTTTGTTTGTTAATTTATACAGACAGTCCCTCCCTCAGACAGCAGAGTTATTCTGGGTTTTGTAAAACGTTCTGCATCTGAGCATTCCCAATGTTTGGTTTTTGCATTGTTTCTTGTAAATGTTTTGTGAAATTTGTGTTTTAGGTGTTGAGGTGCGAGAGAAGGAGCCAGATTATGAAAATAGTTTCCTACCAGTCTTTCATTTAAAAATGAAAACAGATTCTCTATAAAAATGCCTATCAGGAAATAAATTTGAGAGGGGAAAAATGCTGCTTTCTCATAAGATCAAAATATACTAGTTTTATATGCATATCTTATGCGCTCAAAATACAATTAAGTAACACATTATCTAGGAACAATTGTCCAGAGCTAAGTGTTAAGGGTCTAGGAGCTAGAGGCAGGGTGTTTGTGAGCTTTATCCAAAGGGAGGGAAGAAAGTTAAAATTCATAAATGACTTTGTAGAATCAAGGTGACAATACAAAATGACTGTCACAATAAACTTCTTTGCTATTCGGGGTCTTTTATTGTTCCATATGAACTTTTGGATTGCTTCTTCTATATCATTGAAGAGTGACATTGGGATATTGGTAGGTATCACATTGAATTTGGATATAACCTTTGGCAGTATTGACATTTTCATGATGTTAATCCCCCCAATCCAGGAGAATGGGAAGTTTCCCATTTCCATAGCTTTGCTTTAATTTTCTTTTTTCAGGTTTTTAAAGTTCCCATCATAGAGGTCCTTCACCTCTTAAGTTAACTCCTAGGTATTTTATTTTTTGTGTGGCTAGTAAAAAGGGGTTGATTTCTTAATTTCAGCTGCACTCTTATCGTTATTGGAATACAGGAAAGCCTTTATTTTCTGAGGGTTAATTTTATTCTCTGCTAGTTTGCCAAAGTTTCTGATCAGCTCAAGTAACTTGGGAATGGAGTCCATGGGTTTCATTATATACAAGACCATGTCATCTGCAAAGAGGGAGAGTTTTACTTCATCTTTTGCTATTTGGATCCCTTTAAGATGGCATCTTTTCTTATTGCCCCAGCTAGCATTCTAATACTAAGTTGAAAAGGAGTGGAGAGAGCAGACATCCTTATCTCATTCTTGAATTTATAAGAAATGGGTTTAACTTCTCACCATTAAGTATAATGCTGGCTGAAGGTTTGTCAATTCTTAGCAGAAAGAACAGCACTAGAGCAATATAAGTTCCAATTTCAAATGCTACTAAAAAGCCATAGTAATAAGTACAGCTTGGTTCTGGCACAAGAACAGACCTGAGGACCAATGGAGTAGGACTGAAGACTCAGATATGAACCCCCTGACCGATAGCCTCCTAATCCTTGTCAAGGGAGTTAAAAAAAGAGAATGGAAGAAAGACAGCCTTTTGAGTAAATGGTGTGGGCAAAATTGGTTAAACACCTGTTAAACTAAAGCTGGATCCATATATAAAACCCTACACAAGAATCAACTCCAAATGGATGAAAGACCTCAAAATAAAAGAGGACAACATGAAAACATTACATGAAGGAATAGGATAGACTAGGGCTTTTTAGCACATACCGAAATTTTCTTAATAGAGAGCCAGAAACAAAGAGTAAAGAAAAATCAGTTAAGAAATTCATTCCTTAATTCATCTCTTTATGAAACAAGTAATTTACTATTACAAGATGAGATGGAATTATAAATTCCAAGTGCTGATGCAGTCTGTATTTAATAAACATATTACAATAGTCAATAAAAAGAAATCAAAGAAAGGCTGGACAAATGGTATTGCATGAAAGATGAGAGCTTCTGCAAGGCAAAGGTCATAGATAGCAATATCAATAGAAAGCACACGTTCTGGGAGAAGATCTTCACGAGGTATAAAATGGACAAGGTCTTATATCTAAAATGTACTTACGACTCAAAAATTAAATCCCCGAACAGCAAATCTTCAAAAAAACAACTGCTCGATAATTAAGTGGGCTAAAACCTTAAAGAGAGACTTCTCTGAAGAGGAAATAAAAATGGCCATTAGACACATGAAGAAATGCTCAACTATTCTAGCCACAAAAGAAATGCAAATCAAGACAACATTGCTATTGCACCTTACTCTAGTTAGAATGGCTATAATCAAGAAATTTAGTAACGTGTTGGAGGGGATGTGGCTAAAACGGAACACTATTTCATTGATGATAGGAGTGTAAACTTGTTTAACCACTTTGGAAAGCAGTATGGAAGTTCATCAAAAGACTCCATGTAAAGTTCCTCTATGTCCCAGCAATCCCACTTTTGGGAATTTAGGCATTTACCCAAATGATCACAAATAAGGTCAACCAAAGTTGCCTGTGCAACCATGTTTATTGCAGCATTATTCACCATAGCTAAGAGCTAAGATATGGTACCAACCTCGATGCTCCTCAGTCCATCAATGGATCAAGAAAATGTGATACACACACACACACAAACACACACACACAAACACACACACACACACACTGGAATTCTATTCCTCCATTAGAAAGAATGAAATTGTCACATTGGTTAGGAAATGGAAAGACTTGGTAAATATTATATTGAGTGAAGTAAGCCAGGCCCAAAGAAACATACGTCCCATGGTTTCCCTGGTTTGTAAGGACTAGGACATGTCTAGGACAACCAGAGAAGGTCAAAGGCTATGGACGTATAACCATATGAGATGACATTAAGGGAAAGATACCCCAAGTCAGACACACGAGTGATTTTTTCTTTGTTGTTTTTGTTTTTAATATACTTATAATGCACTATGTGATTCTTTTGTAGGTTCATCCCCCCATGGTATAATCCCTGTTTTCAGTGTATTTGATTCCAGTGTTCTGCATTTTTACATACATTTTTGTAATTTGGGGAGTGGAAAGGTTATAGCAGAATGCTGAAATGAGGATGCAGGTTGACCCATTGGGATGATGAGATGTACAGGCCAATGTGTCGAAAATGAATGTACAATGTCGGGTAGGGTTAAAGGAGGGAGGAGTTGGAGAGTTGGAGAGGGAAAGTATAGTAGGGGAAAAACAAAGGAGGAGGTAACAATTCTCCATAGGAAATGTACTCATTACCCTACACATGTAACTGTAAACCCTCTGTATAGTATTTTTACAATAAACGATATAAAACTCTCTTTCTGGTATAGATTTCCAGTGCTATCCTCGGCATTGCATTTTTTGCCTTTTCTGGCTGTGGTTAGGTCCATCTGCCTAGTGGATCAGTAGTCTTCAATGCTTCTTGGTCTTGAAGTGGGACTGGATTATCCAGTGATGGTTGGAGCTAGGCCAAGGACAGGACAAAACCACTTCCAGGGCCTGGCTTCTTCAGCCCCCCACCCCCCATGCAACTAGGATTGCAAGCAGAATTTCTCTGAATTTGACTCCAGAAAACAATCACTGAACCAAAAGGCAAGGTCAAAAAACACCTCCCCTCTTCCCCCCATTCCCTCCTTTCTTCCTCCTTGGGAAAATACAAAATAATTTTGCAGGTTTTAGCAAACACACAAATTGCCCACCACCTCCACTTTTAGAGTAGGATTAAGTCACTAAGTCATGTAAATGGATAATGCCGCACTCATTCTGGACAACAACTTCAGGTTGTTTGATGCTTTAATTTGTTGTTGTTGGTGGTGGTAGGAGGGTCTGAACTCTGGGTCTGGTTGCTGTACCTGATGAGCTTTTCAGCTCAAGGCTAGTGTTCTACCACTTGAGCCACAGAGCCATTTCCACATTTTTCTGCTTATGTGGTGCTGAGGAATTGAACTCAGGACCTCATGCATTCAGGAAAAGCACTCTACCACTGAGTCTCCTTCCCAGCCTTAATGTTTCAATTCTTTAAATTTTATTTTTGTCAGTCCTGGGGTTTAATCTCAGGGTGTTAACATTTCCCTGAGTTCTTCAGCTCAAGTGGAGCTCTTTACCACTTGACCCACAGTGCCAATTCTTGTTTTCAGATAAGTGTGTCTTTCAGACATTCCTGCCAGGGTTTGTTTTGATCAGTGAATTTTTAAATTATATTTCTTCTATGTATTTCCTGGAATATTGCAGTTTATCTGAAATTAAAGTTTTCTGTAAAACTTTGTCTTCAACAATAGTATTAAATATTACATTTACAATCTATTCTGTAGCAATACATTTTGAAATTATTATGTTAAGATGAAAATCTTGTTGTTTGTAGAAAAATCCCATTAAAGTCCAAATGGGAAATATGCTCATTTCAGCAGCTTTGAATCTCCTTTGTATTTATTTATTTATGAAAATACCATACAGACGGGTAACAATTACAAGGGCAAGATAATGAGTACATTACTCATGAAGCATTGTTGCCTCCTCCTTTGTTTCCCCTTCTCATCTGTTCTCATCTGCCCCCCACCATGCTCTCCAGACTCCCCTTTGCCCACCCCCCACCCTCACCGGCCAAGTTTTAAATTTCGTTTTTCTTTTATTTTTTATTTGTTTATTTTTTTATAGTGAGAATTCCAAAGAGACGAGTTACAATTACATGGGCAAGATAACGAGTACATTTCTTATCAAGCATTGTTGCCGCCTCTTTGTTTCCCCTTCCCATCCCTTTCCATAATACCCCCCTCTCTCCATCCGATCCTTCCCCTACCCCCCATCAATGTTGTAAAGTTCGTTTTTCGACCTAACAACTTGTATATCTTATTGTTGCAATGGGTCCACCTGTATCCCTAGTTCAAAGATTAGTTTTTTCCTTCCCCTCCACAAATTATACCAATATCAAATACCGTGAAAGCAGGGGCTATACTGTGGGGGAGGGACATACAAAGCAATATAGAAATCATCTTATAAATATGTTAGAAACAATTGCAAGAAAAAAAACAATGAATCCTTATCTTGTGGTTCATTTCACTTAGCATCAACTTGTCTGACCTTTTCTGCTTGTCTCAGACGTATACTAGATATTGCAAATAAGGGAAACCATGGGACCTATGTTTCTTTGGCACTGGTTTACTTCACTTAATATAAATTTTTCCAAGTCTTTCCATTTCCTAACAAGTGGGGCAATGTCATTTCTTTCTGATGGAGGCATAGAATTCTCATATATATGTATACCAAATTTTATTGATCCATGCATCTACTGAGGGGCATCTGGGTTGGTTCCATATCTTACGTATGGTAAACAATGGCTCAATGATCATAATTGTGCTGGTAGCTTTAATATGGTCTTGTTTGTGACCATTTGGGTAAAGGCCCAAAAGTCGGATTGCTGGGTCATAGGGGAGCTCTATGTGGAATCTTTTGAGGAACCTCCATACTACTTTCCAAAATGGTTGAACAAGTTCACATGCCCACCAAAAATGCAACAAATTTGCCTTATGCCCACATCCCCTCTAGCTTCTGTTGTTATTAAAGTTCTGGATTATAGCCATTCTAACTGGGGTGAGGTGGTATCTCAGTGTTGTTTTGATTTGCATTTGTGTTATGGCTAGAGAGGTTGAGCTTTTCTTCATGTGTTTATTGGCCATCCTTCTTTCATTTTCAGAGAAGTTTCTCTTTATGTCTTAAGCCCACTTCTTTATTGGGCAGTTGTTTTATTGAGGATTTGTTGTTGTGGGATTTAATTTTTTGAGTTCCATGTATATTTTAGATATGAGACCCTTGTCTGTTGTATGTTAGTGATGAGCTTCTCCCAATCAATGGGCTTTCAATTGATCTTGCTAGCTATGTCATTTTCCATGCAGAAGCTCTGCAATTTGATGCAATCCAATTTGTCCAAAATTTCTTTGATTTGTTGTAATTCTGGGTCTCTATTAAGAAAATTTCAGCCTGTGCAAAAGAGACCTACTGTTTCTCCTATTCCATTCTTTAATGTTTTCAGAGTGTCTGTTTGAATCCGAGGTCTTTGATCCATTTGGAGTTCATTCTGGTGCAGGATTATATATAAAGTTCTAGCTTTAGTTTTGGACCAGTAGTTAACCAATTTTGCCAGCACCATTTACTGAAGAGGTTGTGTTTCTTCCATTCTAATTTTTTAGCTCCCTTATAGAACATCAGATGTCTATAGGTCTATAGGTTCATTTCTGGGTTTTCATTTCTATTCCATTGGTCTTATGGTCTGTTCTTGTGACAGTACCAAGCTGTTTTAATTACTATGGCTTTGTAGAAGAGTTTGAAATTTGGTATTGATATTCCTCCAACTCTGTTGTTTCCGCTAAATATCGTTTTTGGTATTCGTGGTCTTTTATTGTTCCATATGAATTTTTGGATTGCCTCTTCTTTTTAATAAAAGAGGCTGGAATATTGATAGGTATCATATTGAATTTGTAGATAGCCTTGGGAAGTATTGTCATTTTCACGATGTTGATCTTTCCAATCCAGGAGCATGGGAGTTTTTGCCACTTTTTAAGTTCTGTTTTGATTTCCTTTTTCAGGTTTTTAAATTTTTCATCATAGAGGTCCTTGTTTTCTTTGTTAAGTCCTAGGTATTTTATTTTTTGTGGGGCTATTACGAATGGAGTTGCTTTCCTGATTTCAGCCATACTTTTCTCATTTTTGGTATGCAGAAAAGCCATTGTTTTTTGAGGGTTAATTTTATACCCTGCTACTTTGTCAAAGTTTTGAATCAGCTTGAATAATTTGGGAGTGGAGTCCATGCGATACTTTAAATCCAAGTTCATGTCATCTGCAAAGAGGGAGAACTTCTTCTTTCCCTGTTTGGATTCCCTTTTATATTTGAATCTTAACTTATTGCTGTACCTAGCCATTCTAATACTAGGTTGAAGAGATGTGGAGTGAGTAGACATCCTTATGTCATTCCTTAATTAAGAGGAAATACCTTTATTTTTTTTACCATTAAGTAAAATGGTGGATGTAGGTTTGTCATATACATCCTTTATTGTATTGAATAATGTTCCCTGAATTCTTAATTTTTCCAGAACCTTCATCATAATGGGGTGTTGGATCTTGTCAAATCTTTTTTCTGCATCTATTGAGGTAACCATGTAGTTCTTATCCTTGCTCTTATTGATATGAGTTACCATTTTAATTGATTTGCATATATTGAAGCAGCTTTATATCCCTGAAATTAATCCTGTTTGATCATGATGTATGATTTTTTGGATGAATTGTGAAAGTCGATTGACCAAAATTTTGTTGAGAAATTTTGCATCAATGTTCATCAAAGGAATGGATCTATAGTTCTCTTTCTTTGATGAGTCGCTGCTTGGTTTGGGAATGAGTTTTATGATGGCTTCATAGAATGAGTTCGATAGTGAACTTTCTCTTTCAATTTCATTGAAGACTTGGAGGAGTATTGGTGTGAGCTCTACTTTGAAGGCTTGTAGATTTCCGCTGTAAAACTATCTAGTCCAGGGCTTTCCTTAGATGGGAGGTCTCTTATTGCTATTTCTATTTCATTGCTTAATATGGGCCAGTTAAGATGGTTTAACTCATCTTGGTTTAATTTCGGCATGTCTATATTTACTAGGAAACGGTACATTTCTGACAAGTTCTCAAACTTATTAGCATAAAGGTTTGAGAAGTATTCCTTATAATGTACTGAATCTTGGTTGTTTCTGTGGTGATGTTTCCATTCTCATCTCTGAGTTTATTTATTTGAGTGTGTTATCTTGTTCTTCTAATAAGATTTGTTTAGGGTCTGTCAATTTGTTAATTTTTCAAAGAATCAATTCTGTTTTGTTGATTCTTTCTGTGATTTTTTGGATTCTAATTCATTTAGTTTTGATTTAATTTTAATTATTTCTTTCCATCTACTGGATTGGGGTTTATCCTGCTGCTCTTTTTCAAGGAGGCTCAGATGTCTCATTAAATTGTTGGTTTCAGGTCACTCCAATTTGTTGATGTAGGAACTCAGAGCTATAAACTTGCCTCTGAGTACTGCATTTGCTCTGTCCCAGAGGAGCTGGTAATTTGAGTGTTCATTTTTGTTGAATATTATAAACATTTGAATTTCGTTTCTGATCTCTTCCATGACCCATTGGTGATTCAACAATGTGTTGCTCAGCCTCCATGTGTTACAGGATTTTCATTAGTGGCTTTTGGTATTGAGTCCTAATTTTATTCCCTTGTGGTCTGAGAGAATGCAAGGAATAACTTCAATGTTTTTGGATTCGGACAAGTTTAATTTGTGACCTAAATGTGGTCTCTTCTGGAAAAAGTTTCCTGTGTGCTGAGAAAAACGTGGATTCTGATGCTGCTAGGTGAAATATTCAGTAGATGTCTGTTAAATGTAGGTGATCTATGCAGTTTTTTATATCCATGGTTTCTCTGTTGATTTTTTTGACAAGTTGATATATCTAGTGAGGAGAATGTGTTAAAGTCCCCAAAAATTAGTATCTTTGCATCTATGGGAGATGTGAGAAAAAGTAGAGTTTCTCGGATAAATTCGGTTGCTCTTATGGGGAATAGATATTTAAAATTGTAATATCCTCCTGAAGGAGAGATCCCTTAAGTAGTATTTAGGGACCTTCTTTATCTCTTCTCACTAATTTTAATTTGAAATCTATTTTATCTGATATTAGGATTGGAACTCCTTCCTGTTTATGAGGCCGTTTGCTTGTTAGATTTTGTTCCAGCCTTTCACTTTCAACATGTGTTTGTTTTTATGAGCAAGTTGTGACTCCTGAATGCAGCAGACAGAAGGATCTTTTTTTAAATCCAACTAGACAATCTATGTTGCTTAATTGTATTGTGAAGTTTGTTAATGTTGGGAGATAGTACTGAGAGATATTTGGGAGTTCCTGCCATTTTATGCACCTTCTTGAGGGCTGCGCCAAGTGGGTTCTTCCTACGGTTCTTGGATTCTCAATTTGGGTGCAGTTTCTTACCCTTTATTGTGGTCCTGTTAGTTTTCTCTGTGTAGGACATCTTTAAGTAACTTTTGTAGGGCTGGTTTGGAAAGATATATTGTTTCACTTTTTCTTTGGCATGGAAAGTTTTTATTTGTCCTTCAGTCATGAAGGAGAGTATAACTGGGTACAGTTTTCTTGGTTGATAGTTGTTTGTCTTTAGGGCATGGCCTACATCATTCCAGGCTCTTCTTGCTTTAATTGACTCTGCTGAGAAATCTGAGGTGATTCTAATTGGTTTCCCATATAGGTGATTGAACTTTTCTCCTTGACAACTTTGAGGATGTTTTCCTTGGTCTGAATTGATCCTGTGGATATTATAATATGGAGTTGTCACGTCTTGTTCTGGTCTGGTCTATTTGGGGTTCTAAAAGCTTCTTGAATTTGAATAGGCCTATCTTTTTGCATGTCTGGGAAGTTTTCTGCTAGGATCCTGTGAAACAAATTTCCTAGACCTTCTGTTTCTTGGTGCTCCTCTACACCTATTATCTTCAGATTAGGCTTTCTGATGGTGTCTTCCAAATGTTGAATAGATCTATAATATTTCTTGGATTTGTCTTAGATATTTGTATGTTCTTCCTCTACAATATATATGCTGTCTTCAATCCCTGAGTTTCAGTCTTCTGCATGGTCTAACCTACTGTCAAGAATTTCTACTTTGAGGGCTGGGAAGGTTGCTCAGTGTTAGAGTGCTTGCCGTGCATGCATGAGGCCCTTGGTTCAATTCCTCAGCACCACACAAGCAAAATAAAAACGCAGGAAGTGGCGCTGAGGCTCAACTGGTAGAGCACTAGCCTTGAGCTGAAGAGCTGAGGGACAGTGCCCAGGCCCAGAGTTCAGGCCCCATGACCAGACCCAAAAAATAAATAAATAAAAAAGTATTTCTAATTTGTTTTTTTAAATTTCTTTTCCTTCTAATTGGTCGGCTTTGATGGCTTCAAATTCTTTGTTGGAGCTTTGTTTTAGATCTTGTATGAATTTGTTTACTTCCTTAATTTCGTGTTCAGTGTTTATTCTCAAATTACTTAGTTGATTGGTTATGGTTTCCTTGGACTCTCATTCTTTCTGTTGGGCTCCATTCAACATTCCCTTTGGGGTCTCCCTGACTTCTTTCAGCTGTCTTTTAATGGATTCCATGAATGCCTCTATTTGGTATGAAAGTAAAACCAGTTTTGTGTTAGGACACTATTTTAAGGCAAGCATCATCCAAAGTCCTGTAGTTGCACAATCAAAAGTCGACAGATACAACCTATTTCATCAGGTACTATCTATTCAACGTAAAACAACAATGTATTAATGGGCTAAGAACAGCAAAGTAGAATTTGGCAAACCAGAAATTATTAGTTTTAGGGAGAAAAGTGGGGAAAAATAGGATTAGAGAGATGTGGAAACGTAAAAGGACAGTGAACTTAACCAAGTCCTAATTTCAAGGAGGAAAATGGATTGGACAAAATGATAGGAGAAAAAGAAGAGAAAATAAAAGAGGCAAGAAAAAATGGAAAAACAAAAATTTAAATTTAAAAAGTGAAACACAAAAGTGACACAAGTTTAAAGAAGAAATATTGAGAAAAGAACAGGAATAGGATGAGAGGAGGGGAGGAGTAGAAAGGAGGTGTGAAGAACTAAAAATAGTTATAATAAAAATAAAAAGTAAAAAATAATTATAATATTATATAGGTATTATGAGATGATACTGTTATTAAGGAATTTAAGCCTAAGAGTTTTTGAAATAAGTAATAAATTTCTGGATTAAGTGTGTAAACAATGTGGAATAAGGTCTAATAATCAATGAAGGGTATATCTGAGGATGAGCAGAACAGCAATTAAGTAACCTAAAAAAGAATGAAGAGAAGAAAAAGTGAAAAGAATGAGAAAGAAAGAAAGGAAAAGGATCAAAATTCAGTAGAGATAAAATAAAAATACAAAAGTGCACACACATATACACCTAAAATAAAAATTATAAGAGGAAAAAAAGATTAATAGAAAACAATTTTTTTTTAAAAATTACAAGTTAATGAAAAGGGAAAAAGAAAGGGTTCTTTGGGGGAGGTGAATGGGAAGATCCTGTATCTCCCTTGTGTCCATAACTAGTCTCTTGGTGGAGTCTCTTGTCTGCTTGTGGTGTTTGGTTTTCCTGTGGTTTGATTGGTTTCTTAAGTTAGTTTGTTTGGCAGGCAGAAAAATGGTCTGCTTTACCCAGAATTTTGTGATCCTCCTCCCAGGCTAGTTCAGTGGGATGGAGATCTGCTTTGTTTCTCACAAAAGAGGGAGTTGGCAGTTTACTCTTGTTTGGAGATGCTGTGATGAGGCTAGGTTCTGGGTAGAGTTGAAGCCTTTCAGCAAACACTAGCTTTTCCCTGAGGGACTAGCTTCTGAGACACTCATAGAGCCCAGCATGGAGCCATTCTCAGGGTTTATGTTTACTGAATTTCAATTGATTGTCTAGGCTGCTATAAGGAGGGGAAGCCTCTGGCTCTGTTTAAGCAGTGAAGAAAGACATTCCTCTGGGGGCTGTTTTCACTGCCTGGGCTGGGTGACTTTCTCTTGGGTGGAGCTGAGCCTGGCAAGTCAGGTCAGGTTCCTGTGACCTGCTAAATGACTCTTTTGTTTTCCTCCAAGTCCTGGGTTGGAGCTGTATTCTCAGCCAGGCGTTTGCCAGTATCAAAGATGGAGATCTCAGGTAGTGGCACAGTGGGGAGGGGAAGGAGTGACCTTGCCTCCTCTGCTCCTGAGAAGCTGTTATTATGTCTTGGTTCCTGGGTTGTCTCTGGTCTGTGATCTGCAGGATGAAGATACCTGCACCTTGTCAGTTCTTGCTGGTGTTGGGTAGAATCCAATCACTCGCTGTGTCTGGCACATTTGTCCAGTACTCTCTGTGTTGTAGGAATGGCAGCAATGGCCACTGCTACCGCTGCCACCATCACAGCCACAGCTACCGGCAAGTGAGCAGATCTGTTTCCTTGCCTGGATTTTCCCTTTCTGGCAAAAGTCTCTGTACTGGGATGGCACACTTGGTGTAATTCTCCCGCCTAGGACTGTTCACTGTTACACTAAAACTGCTTTCTAGGTGGGGGTTTGTTTAGCCTCCAGGTTCTCCTCTGCCAACTTCCTGGAACTACTCCTCTTTTTTTTCTCTCCAGTATATTTTCTTGTTTTGGAACAAGAGTCATGGACTGTTCACCCATTCAAAAGGAAGCTTATTCCATTAATTTAATAGAAAAGGAATGCAGCCTGCCTGCATCTCAAACCAATTTTGAGTATAATGTTAATCTGATAATTCACATCATTGAATTTTCAAAGTTGTATTGAGAATTTTTTGTTAAACTATTCATTAAAGAGGTTCCAAATAGCAAGAATAAAAAACAATGTTTTGCTTTCGAAGAATGTTTTAAAAGCGAGTAATACAATAAAACACATTCTATTCTTCCAAGACTCCATGGTGAAGAATTTCTCTTTTATCATAACCCTTACCACTGACTGACCCCCTCCCTTCAAACTTGTAGCTTTATTAAGTTTTCTTGTTCCCGCTTTCATTTTGGTAATAGCACAAATAATCTCCTTGTAGTATTGGACAATGAAATTCCATTTGTTGTTAGAGAGGTCAATACATATTGCCAAAGGCAGATTCATGGGCATATCATAGAGCATAAACTATTGAATATCATTAACGTGATCCTATGCAACTATTCCATCAATTAATATAAATACCACATAAATGTACATCTTCATATAATTTTTAAAATGCAATGTAGTTACATATCATATGTCATAAAATAATTCAGACAACTGGTAGAAGAGACTAAGCTCAAACTTTTGCATCGTTACCAATACTATTTGTAAAATTTTCTTTCTCAGTAACTTTCACTGCAGGGCCTTCTTTTCCTAGCAATAAGTTATAAGTCATGTCCTTGGATTTTAGTCAACTTTGAGTAAGCTGTTTTCTTTCCACCACCAGCTGGTCCCTCGTGTTAAACACCTGAGGAATAACTTGTCCCAATATGCCTGCAAGAGGAGTATCCAAGTCAACTGTCTGTGCCCACTCTTCCCTTGCTTTTTTTGGGGGGGAGGAATGGGGTAACAGACAGAGGAGACAGAGGTGTCAGGGTTCAGGTGGCTGGAACCATAGTGTTATGAATTATGGGTAGCAGAAAAGAGTAGTAGAGAGGAGGATACCAGGTAAAGGTTAACTGTGACTGTAATTACTGAGTTCCAGTGTAAGGAAATTGGTTAGCAGCAACAGCTTTGCAGGGGTTGGGGTAGCTAACACAGGTATCCAGAACTGTTTAGCAGGGACAAGGAAGCATAGACAAAGTGGAAGAGTAAAAGTTGTGAGGGATTGTGGGGCACAATCAGGGTAACAAGGTCATGGATGTGCAAATCGGGAAGCCAGTACTATGGGAGAAGCAATTGGCATGGTGGCCTATGTGGTGCATAGCTCTGGGTTTGCCTGTCCAGTTTTGGCTGTTAGATCTTCAGGGAAATTACCTCTAGCAGCTCATTATCAGCTTGTTGTGTTCAGGCACGTGCCATCTATAAATGTCTACTCCAAGTAGATTGCATTCTTTGACACCAACTATAGGATCTTTGCTCTAAGCATCCTGAGAGACCACACTCCACAATGCTACAGAACAGGCTCCACATAGTGATTTGCAATCACATCATACAATTCTTCCTGCTCCTCTTCAGTGTGAATTATCATGGTAGGAAGGGATCTAAGATGTGCTCAGCAGCAATGCTCTGAGAAGCTACCAATTCTTACCATCGCAATTGGGGAGCTCCCTAGAAATGGGCAAGAGCACTTGCTGATGTTCTTCCAACTTCTCCCTGTAGCTCTGCACAACCAGATTGTTGTACCTCAGGTGGTTTACTTTGATGTCCAGGTAGCATCAAACTTGCTCTATCTTCTCTCTCTAGGTGCTCTTCTGTTTCAGCTGACTCTCCATTTCCCTCCAGGTAGCTCGCTTCATCTCCACATTTTTTGAATTGTGCTTCATATCAACCTGTGGCTTTCACACCAAGCCCTTCCATTTTCTCATCTACCTCTCTAGCTGTGAATCTGGTACAACAAGTTAATTTCTGTATCTGTTTATCAAGATTTGAGCCGGAATCTAAGATGATACTAGCTAACTGAGAACATGGGGAGCTTCTTAAATATTCCCCTGCCATTCACTGATCATTGAGAAATATGCAAATGTGTTCTGGTCAGTCTCTCCTTCTCCATTTCTGGTTCAGCAGAATAAAGTGAATTCACAATGGAGCTACCAGACAGCTTCTATGTCAGCAAGTGATGAAACCAAAGATAATTTAGTGAGAGGTTACTTACCAAGTGTAGTAGGATAAATGCATATATTTGTAGGATATTACTAAGAGCTTTCATCAAACTGGTTATTTTATGCCCAAAATGGCAGACCAGTGTTAATCTCTCCCTGAGATCTTCCTGTTCTGAAGGCCCCGAGGACTCCTACATACAACTCAGACCTAATGACATGGGTGAATAAAAAAGTAGGTGAGTATGGATTAGTATTTTGAATGTGTGGTAAGGTGTTGTCTTGTCATGACCACCATGAAATCAATGTCCTTTCTCTGACCTTCATCATATCTCTTTATTTGGCATAATTGGAAGATTTCTTATTGTGTCATTTTCTCCTGTTAGTTCAGTGCACAAGTTAAAACATTAAGCAAGCCAAACCATGGGTTTCCATTGTCCTAGTAGATGTTTTGCCTTCTAGGACCTTCCTTCCAGGTTACTCTCTGTTTAGCATATTGCACAATGCCCCAATCAATGAAATCATTTTGAGCCTAGGAGAAAATCTCCATTTGTAAAGCAGTACACATAAGAAGTAGAAGATGCCCCACACTCAAATGCTCCAGGAGACCAGAGTGTAAGGGTGTCTACATAGTTGGGAAACAGGATTCTGAGGGGTGGAAAGGGATCAGTTTAGATAGCAAACCTAGAAGTAACTATAAGTTTCTGAAATTCTAACCATTTTTCCTTCTGCCCCTCAGATCCAATTCAGTTAGTGGTCTAATGTTTATTATCACAAAAAGGAGTTTTTAATCCCAGGCCCAAACTCTAGGTGTTCTTGTTACATCTTCCCACCTGCCCCTGATGTAAATTGTCAGAAGGGCAAAGGGGAAGGGAGTCCCTTGCTCAGGAATATAAATGGAGCATACAAGTAACTGCAGTCTCTGACTTTCTATTTTGAAGGGAAAATAAAAGGAAGTTTGAATTTTTATGAAATCAGTTTCTAGGCTCTATGGTTCCTTCAGAACTTCTTTCCCTCCTTCTATGTTTTCAGAGCCACAGTTAGTACAGTGCTTCTGTCTCTTAGGGGCAATCCTTCTCTTCATACCATGCTTAAAGTAGACAATAGGTGGAAGCTGCCATTAAAACAAAAAAGCATGAAATAGCACACAGTGAGTGCTTTCCCTGAATTCCAGGACCTAACAAGTTCCCAATTCTGAAGAGAACATGATTATGGATGAGTACTAACAACATCCACTGAATGGTGAGCTTGGAACACCTTTCCCAAGGCAGGTTCTGTCCAGGTTATTAGGATGGCTGAGATTTACTGGATCAATGAACTTACAGATCATGCAAAACAGAAAATTCTAAGAGATTGAGATCCCAAAAAGAAACTGGACCAAGAAGAGAAAACTTATCATTGCTGAAAAAGGAGGAAGACATAACTAGGAGAATGTTCTTCTGAATACAGATATGGGTATAATTATAACAAAGTTCTAAGTTGTGGCTCATCAGTAGAAACTATCAGGTCAAACCTCACTAAAGCTAAAAATAAAACTTATAAAATAAAAAAAAAAAACTATTTGGATTTCAGTACTAACATCTGTAGGAGTGTGATTGTGGTGTGTGTGTGTGTGTGTGTGTGTGTGTGTGTGTGTGTGTGTGTGTGTGTGTGTGTGTTTGTTTGTGTGTGTGTGTGTGGTGTCTGAGATTATTTATGGGACAACATTAGTTCTTAAAAATCAACATACTGTCAATATTCTTTAGGTTTCCCACTCATGTCTGGTGGCGTTCTAGGTCTACCACGTGAAACACACAATTCTCGCTTTCTTCTGGTTAAATGGAGATAAACATGTAATGGATATGTCAACCTGGGTTGGTTTCAAACTATGATCTTCAGATCTTACTCTCTGGAGTAGGTAAGGTATAAGAGTGAGCCACTATGCTCAGCCCAGTATTTCCAGTGACTTACATAATCTTTCTGAATCTCAATTACTTCCTGTGTGCAAAGTGAAAAGAATTACTGTGTGGACTTTAGAATCAGGTGGGAGTTATGACTGGGTGTAGGAAGTATACGTGTTTGGGATGTGTTTACAGAGCCTGACACTCTCATAAAACTACTGATGTTTATATTGAAATGTATTCCAGGAATTGGAAACAAGAGGGATTTTTCTGTTCTAGTTTATCCATTTACGGCATTGAAGGAGACAGAGATATTCAAGGAGAACAGGGAAACAAATGCAGCACTTGTACACTGTAGATATTGTGTTCACAATGAGCTATACGACTGTGGACAGGGACAGGAGGGATGGGATTGTCAAACAGGATATGAACTCATTACCTGACTTACAAAATGGTTATCCGTATAACAATTTTAAAAATACAATAACAATTTTAAAAATCCAGGTTGATGATTCTCTCCTCCAGTTTTTGTAGGTGCCCTTAAGACTCAGGCCCACCGATGGAGTTTTTTAAGGTCACTTTATATGATAATTAATATAAAGCCATAATATCTTAAGAAATGTTTTAACAAGTACTTCATTCTTAATACTGGTTTCTCTTTGAGTAGCAATTCTATATGTTGTTGGCAGAGCTAATGTTTTACTTTCTGGTTTTAGTATTTGTTAAGTGTTGAAATCCCTCTTAATGTTTTACAACAGAGTTCTGTTGTATCTTGGCACCCTGCCCCTAACTAAAATGGTAATCAACGTGTGTAATTCATGTACTTGAGTATGAGTTTTACTTATTTAATTTGCTGATGATGGTGAATTGTCACTGTCCTTCAGCTCTTCAGCTCAAGACTAGTGCTCTATCACTTGAGCCAAAGTAACTCTTCTAGCTGTTTCTGCTAAGGTGGTGCTGTGGAATCAAACCTAGGGTCTCATGCATTCAAGATAAGCTGTATACCACTGATCCACCTTCTCAACCCCATAAGTGGTATTTTTGTGCAAGGGTCTATCAAGCAAATCTATTGAGCAGATGTATTCATTCGCCACTAGACATAATCAAAATTATGAATTACCTGATATTTTAATGAATAAAACTGGAGGAGGTATTTTAAACTAAAACTACAAAAGTAATTTTAAGGTCTTGGTGCTAACAAATCTGTCCAGGTGTTATTACACTAAACAGAGACTTCAAAATGATTTTTCTTCATTAATTCAGAGATTAAAGGACTTATAATACTTATTTCAAAATGCAAATTAAAGGGAAAATCAGTCAGGAGGTAAAATTTATATTGAATGTTATTTTTTGTATAGGAAAAGAAGATCTTAGATGGCAGACTAAAGACAAAACACTATCAGAGCCCTTTATTATGAATTATACAAAAAGAAGCTTTAATTGAAAAATTGAGCTTTAATGTGCACATCAGGCAAAGGCAAGCAATCAGAGCATACCACCAACAAAAAAACGCCATAATGTATATCTCAGAAAAAGGAAACAAGTACAGACCCGGTTTCAACATCCTTATCCTTGATTTCAATGATACACATGTACCCCCCCTACACACAGACACACTCACACACATACACACACACACACACACACACACACACACACACACACGAACACACAAAAATGTATGCACCAGCTCAACCTATTCACTTCCATTCAACATGAATCAAAGATCTTCCTGTAATATTTGAAACTTTAAAAGTTTCAAGTCTTGTAAGTAATTGATAACAGATGCATAAGCAATTATTTTCTGAATAGACTCTGCTATATAAATGAGAGTTCATGATGGTTATAACTACTTAAACATCTTTGAATCTCGAAAGAATTAAACAAGGGAAAATCTGAATTTTGGAACTATATTTCTACCAGATATTCTTCAAAGGCTTAATAAGAGGTAACAAAATCCAAAATTAAATACCAAATTAATACAACTAATACTTGTGTAAGCGAAGTGAAAGACACTGATCAGTGACCTATGCTGCCTCCATTTCTAAGCTGGCTGGACATTGTGGAACCTTTGATTCTGCTGGGCCAGGCCCACAGTTGTCTTCCCCAGAGCAGTGACCCTGCTGGGGTTGGCACTGGGAGCTGTGTGGAGAGGAGGGGAGTCCTAGGGGTAGGCCGAGCTGGGGTTGCGGATGGAGGTAGTAGGGAGAGTATGGGAGACCCTAGCAGAGGCTAGTGAAGGGAGGAAGGAGGCAGTACGCCAATGGCTCAGGAAGCAGCAGCACCAAAGGCAGCTGGGTTCTGGGGAGTGTTTGTGAGGTGCGGAGTTAGGCCCCTGGGGCCTCATGGCTGGGTGAGGAGAGCAAGGAGTCTCAAATCCCACCCAAACAGGCAATGAGAAATGAGACAACCAGTGGCTGAAGAATTTCAAGAAAAAAAGCACGGACTTGTAGGTAAACTCTGGGGGTGGAAAGGGCAGCAGTGCTGAACCAGTGGTGGTCACGCCTCTCTGGGGCCCTTGACGCGAGTGAGGGCCAGCTCTTCTGTGCAATAGGCCTCACTTTCGCCTTGAAGCAGGCACCAGGAATCTCAGGCACAGCCTCAGCCTGCCCCACAAAGCTGGCTTGCCATGAGTGTTGGGGACCGGGCAGCTGCTGGGAGGTTATGTGCAGCAGGGCAGAGGAAGAATGGCTGGTGGGCACTGCTCCACCTCTGCCCCACAGAGTTGGCTTGCAATGAGTGTTGGGGACCGGACAGCTGCTTGCAGGTTATGTGCAGCAGGGCAGAGGAAGAATGGCTGGTGGGCACTGCTCCACCCTAGCCAGGCACAGGGCCAGAGGGGAAGTTCTGGCTCTGGATCAGGACCAGGGACTTCCCCTCCCCCCAGACAAGTGTCCTCTGTTGACTTGCATGGTGGCTGCTATGTGTGGGCTTGGAAATTCCTTAACATGGCCAAGGAGTCTCCACGGATAGGCATATTTGCTCCTGTGCCTCTCCCATCTTCTGGATTCCCACTGTCCTCTTGCCTCGTGCCATGTCCAACTATAGGAGTAAACTTCTCCAGCCTCTAAGAGGCCATCCCGGATGTGCTCACAGGGCTTCCCACGTCTGGTTCACCATGCATGCAGGGCTCACAGGGTGCCATCCTCCAGGCAAAGCGTACCCCCATTTCAGCTTGCAAGAGGGAAATGCTTCATTGTCCCAGATACAGCTGCCCTTGGAGTTCTCTGTGTACACTACTCTTGTGCTGAGATAATGATCCCCAAAGACCACCAAGCCATTTCTGATGCGAGCACACGAGGGTCATTTATTGCAAGCTCGAGCCTGGACTCACAACTGTCAGCATCGCAGTGGGTCAGAGTTGAGAGCCCTGAAACTTCAGTTAACAGGGTTTTTATAGGGCATAGGGCTGAAGTAAGTGGGTTCATAGCTTGTCAGTTACAAGATTGGTTGACATTTAATGAGTTAATATTGTAACAATCTTATTGGCTAACAGGTGCAGGCTTAGCAGTAAGAAACAAATTATGTTAACTATGGAATCTTAAGAAACATCTGTAGCTTTAGGTACCTTCCTGTCATCCGCTTATGGCTATTGCTAGGAGAGTTACGGGAAGAATGTTATTGGGACATTTAATGGTTTTTCCAGGAACCTGAGTCCTAACTTTCAGTAAAAGTCTTTACAATGGATACTTTTAGTAAATGCCTTCACAATGGATACTTTCAGTAGAGGCCTTCAAAATGGACTAAGTCCAGAATGGCTATACTTTGGCTAAGGTCTCTCACTAGGTGTGTGTGTGTGTGTGTGTGGGTGTGTTTGGTGTGAGAGAGTCAGACACAGCTGAGGTTTGGTATAAAACACTTCTTCCCTACAGCATTGAGTTTTGGTATCTAGTGGTTGTTCCTCCTCCTGAATGATGAACTCTAAATTTCTTCTTCGATATAGTTTTATCCTTAGATCTTCTTAATATTCAGATTCCTAACATCTGCTTGTGAACTTCAAAATTTGCTTCATAAAGAGGGTGCCTTTCTTCTTACTTTTATGAAGCCTTTTGCTCTATTTAAATGGATCATGTGCTGTGTTATTGGTTTTACTTAACCCAGACTGTTGTGGCCCAGGCTGTGACTGTTAGTTCTGAGATTAGTTTAGGCTAATATGAGATACTATATTTTCAGACTATCTAGTGAGAAAAGTTCAGCATCTTTATTGAAACAATTTCCTGGCTGTAAAACAAACAAAAATTCCAGTGGTATAAATGTACAATTTGTTGATTTTAGTTAATTGTGCACCACAGCAATGAAAAAAATCTTCTT
This sequence comes from Dipodomys spectabilis, assembly GCF_019054845.1. Lineage (NCBI taxonomy): Eukaryota > Metazoa > Chordata > Mammalia > Rodentia > Heteromyidae > Dipodomys > Dipodomys spectabilis. Next base: position 1,549,724 of record NW_024870812.1, on the reverse strand, counting down.
ACTAAAGTATTTAGCATATGAAAAAGATCAATTATTATAGAACTTAAAAACTGATCAAATACCAAAAGAAAAACAAAGATACTGATCAGGAATGCAGTACAAATGTAAGTGTTTAATAAATAAATGAAATGTTTGAGATTCTTACCCACATAGGAAATACAAAGGAAAATAAATAGGAAAGTCACTGAAATCCCATCCTACACACCAGAATAGCTATCACCACTCGAATAAATAAACATCTGGGAGGTTGAAATAAATCAGGAACTGTATTTGGTTTTGTGATATTGTAAACTAGTGCAACCCATAAGAAGATCATAATGGAAGTTTAGACAATACCAAAAAGACACATGTATTGATGACCTTTACTGCAACCTTACTACATAAAGAAGGAATATAAATCAACATCAACATCCATGTGCATGGCAGCAAGAAAGAAAGCTGTGTAATCAACCTAGATGCACAAAAAAGAGGGAATAAAGGAAATATGCTATTCATAACTATAAACATGTTCTGGTATGTAAGGGAAGTAAATTTCTCCAATATCACTGCTAAATATTTTTGGATATATACCTAATCCTAATTTCACAGGTTTTGTGGCTTAGTGTTTTACTTTAAAAGGGACCTCCATATTCATTTTTAGAGGAGTTACAATAGGTTGAAGATATCCTATAATATGTGGATATTAGAAGAAACTTAAATATAACAATGAACACATAAAGACCATCATATACAGTTTGTAATTTGATCCAATTTTAAGAAGGCAACAGTTGGGGGACAAGACAATGTTAGAAGCTTAATAACAAAAACACGACATGGAACATTTTTTAAAAGTGTGCAACTGATTAGTGCTAATACTAACAAAATATTTTCCTCAAGTTTTAAAAATGGAACAATTAAAATAATACTTAATAACATCAAGTAAGTATGCCATGGAAGAAAATGTACCATAGATATATGTTTCCCCATAATTTGTTTTAATTTATAACAAATGGATTAAAAGAAAATGAGATTACATGTCTGAAGATGATAACACATTCAAGTATGATTGATTGAATCCAGCAAAGGAAAGTAACAGAGAAGTAGAGAGTAAGAACAACCTGGGCCATAGATGAAGATACTCAGTAGAACTTTGTGAGGAAAAAATGTGTTCCATTTTGCTCATCAACAGTGAGCTAGGACAGCTACCTTTTGACAGAACACTTGTAATGTAGTCAGAACAGTGGAGTACTAATTTAGGCAGTAATTTATTACTTTTATTCCCTAATCTTATGATATGATTCCCAAATGATGTGAGTGATCCTAGATTTTCTGGGCCCTTTTTAACCCAAAATTTCTAAGTCCTTCCCTTGCCAATAATTCTTCTGCTATTCTCATTTCTCCTTGTTTCTAAACTCAACTCCTGTGACCTTTTGGTTTGTTGGGAAGAGCTTGAGAAATATGAGGATGGTCTGGAATCTGAGCAACATCCACACCAGCTTGGAGGATCTAGTAAAAGAGCTTCACCTGGAACTCAGAATCAGATATTAATTGACCTCTTTGGAAATAGAGAAACTCAATCCCTCAGGCAGGATCTATCATTCCTTGACATTCTCTGAAGAGATTTGGTACTAGGCCACAATTCAGAGAATGAGCTTTCCCACCACTTACCACAGATTTGTCAGGAGGAATAGGTTCAAAACTAAAAGTGACCTCAGTTTTCACAGGGCCAGTCAGAAACCAACAGATCACATTTTCCTCCTCATCAGGCACCTTTCTGAGAGGAACAGAGTCTGGGCAGAGTCTACGATGGAGATAAAGTGAGACTGGGCCTAAGGAGTACACAAAAGAATGTTCATCTCTTTGACTAAAAGTGAGTTGTGCAGTGAGACATGACAACTTCCTTTATATATGAAAATTCACTAGGTGAGTTATCTCACTGACACTGTGCGGGAGGTCAGTTTCCTCAAAGAAGTTGTTAAATGTTGTGTCTACCAGTTTACTCTATAGGCTGTTGTCTCTCCCATCTCTTCCCATGCCAAGAATGCATTGCTTCTTTCAGGCACTCAACTACTTGTCCTGAATCCTAAGCAGGAATATTGTAGGATATCCTTTGGCTAACCTCTTGCATTGAAGGTAGAAAAGGCCCAGGCTTCGCACATGCCAAGAGGTAGAGAAGGTGAGATAAGCTCAGATTGGTACTGAAGAACAATCATATTGAAAAAAATAAGTAAATGAAATTAATGGTTGAGTAATTTAGGGTGTATAACCACTAAATTTAGGTAATTATTAGTAACATATATACAATCATGGATTAGGAAGAAAACAGTGAAATAGGTTCAAGATAGCATGGAAAAGACACATAATAGCCATAACAGGAGATGAGAGTGTGAAGGAATTGTTGGCATAAGTCCATTTATTATCTGAGGAGTGACTTTGGATAGGAGGCTTTTAGAATAATATCTAAAAGAGAGAGACTTGCTGGGCACTAGTGGCTCACACCTGTAATCCTAGCTACCCAGAAGGGTGAGATCTGAGTATTATGATTCAAAGCAAGCCCAGGCAGAAAAAGCCAGAAGTAGTGCTGTGGCTCAAGTGGTAGAGCACTAGCCTGGAGCTCAGAGACACTACCTAGGCCCTGAGTTCAAGCTTCAGGATCATCAAAACAACAACAAAACCATAATGATAAAAAGAAATAAAAGAAGGACTTATAGATATACGATGGAATGATGATCCTGTGTAACTGTCTAGGGAACATAAAAGGAGAAAAAATTTGGAGCAAAATGATACCTATTCATTACTAATCAAGGATGCAAAGCAAATGCCAAATTCCTCTGCCCAAAAACTTCCAAACCTGGGCTCAGAACATGGCTCATTGGTTGAGTGTTTGCCTTGCAGGCTTGATGCCCTGGGTTCAATTCCTCAGCCAGAAGTGGTGCTATGGCTCGAGTGGTAGAGCACTAGCCTTGAGGTGAAGAGGTGAGGGACAAGACCCAGGCCCAGAGTTCAGGCCCCATGACCTGCCAAAAAAAACCCCCAAAAAACAAAACAAAATAAACTTCCAAACTTATCTTTTCTCATAATTGAGGAGAGGCTTTTTAAAAAACAAACAAACAGAAATTCTTATCTCGTTCAAGGTCATCAGAACTTCAGTAGAGTTTTCCTGTTGAGATATAATGCACCTAACTCTGCTGAACTTAATCATGACTAGGAAAGTATGGACATTGATGTGTTTATTACATTTTTCCTTATAAATACATAATTCTGTCAGATATTATATGTAATATATATTGTACAATATATTATACATTATGTAGTATAATAAATATAATATTACATATATATTAACAGACTTCCTAATTTTAGAGTTAGGAACAAGCAACATATTGAAAGACAAATGCTTGAATCTCTGAGTAATTTCTCTACCACTGGAGAATTCCAGGTTTCATTCTTATTACCCAAAGAGCAACATAGGCAAGTGGTGCCCATGGAGGTGGATCTCTGGATTCTAGAAACTGTGATCTGCACATATATATGAAATATTGTTTTATACTAGTGAATGTGTAAAACTATAGCAACAGATAATTAAGTCAACATCTATGTGCACACACACTCAATCACTTTCAAGTATAAGAAAAAAGCCGGAAGTGGCGCAGTGGCTCAAGTGGTAGAGCACTAGCCTTGAGTTGAAGAGCTGAGGGACAGCACCCAGGCCCAGAGTTCAGGCCCCATGATCGGACCCCCCCCCAAATAAAGAATGTCTGTTCTATGTTCCCTATGCACCTACACAGAGAGTACATGAGTTGCACTTGAATTGTCCTGGGAGTTCTTCATCTGGCCACTGTAGCTTCATATCCTTTCTTCTCTTAGTAGCTATATGTCATGTGTCCAACAACAATACTTGTTACAAGCAAAAGTATCTACCCTGGCACACAGAGGAACTTGGATTTCAGAAATGCCACAAATAAGTAGGAGGTACAGCAGTACTTTTAAAAATTAAATAGATTGTATATTTATTAGAAAGTTTGTCAGAAAAATAAACTTCAGTCCAGGATGAAATACTTGAAGAAAACTGCATTTGAAATTACATATAGCTAGGTGCAGGTAGCTCATGCCTGTAATCTTGGCTAATCTGGAGGCTGATTTCTGAGAATCACAGTTCAAAGCCATCTTGGGCAGAAAAGTTGCCATTAGACACTTATCTCCAATTAATCAATCAAGACTAAAATTGATGCTGTCTCTCAATGTTGTAGAAAGATAACCTTGAGCCAAAGAGCTCAGGAACAGTGCCCAGGACCCAAGTTCAAAGTCTGCAATAGACAATAAATAAAAATAAAAAATAAATTACATATAATTTATTACCAACTCTGTACAAGGAAAATAGGATATGACACATGGCAACATATGACTTCAAGTTACAAAGTTCCAAAGCATTTCCCCACTCTTGAGAACTAGGAGTAATCCATATTGAAAAAATAAAAACATGAATGATTTATACCAAATTTCAAAACATACTATATGTTATACAAAGGAAATGCAATAAACATGCATTTCACAATTTAGTAACATCACGTAGTATAAAGAATCTGATTAACTGATTCATAAAAATCAATACAATGCTGATAAAACTTCCAATATCTCAGGGGTCAAATTAGCAGAATACTTTCCATCTATGATGGCTGTTTTGTAAATTATCCAGCCCTCTCAATTCCACAACTGAAGAAGTCTCTTCCTGAGAATGTCCAGAAACCTGTCTCCTGTGAGTGCTCAATGTAGACCTGGTGCCATTCTCTATTAATTAGACATGTGATAGACTGAATATCTGATAACTTAATGACATTTTAGTTCTCAGAAAAAAAAGGAAAATTGAAGACAGTGGGAAAATCTACCAGATCCCGGAAAGATTTCTATCATTGTGCTAAAACTGTACCCTTTTACTGACACTTGAACAAACTGCAGCAATTGTCACTCCAACAACATGTCCAAAACATAGCTTTCCAAATATTGAGCTGCAGTGCCACTTCCAGTTTTCTGGTGTTTAATTGGAGGAAAGAGTGTCACAGATTTCCTGCAAGGGCTAGCTTTGAACTACCATCTTCAGATCTCAGCTCTTGCATAGCTAGGATTACTGGCATGAACCACTGGCTCCCAGCTAAAATGTTACTTATTTTAAGTTCTATGATTTAGTTGAGGGAGTAGAATGAGTGTGTAGAAAGGAAACTTTCAAGTCATCTCTCTAAATAATTTCAGAGTTTCATTTTCATAATATTTATTGCAGTGATTAATAACAGAAGCTCCCAAAGTAACAGAACGATCCTTCATTTTCTCCTTCCCATAGGTATTATTGGAAGATGAGTGAAATCTAGGTATAAGGCAATATGCACTTGAAACTATAAAAAAATATGTTGATGACACATAAAGAGCTATATTACACAGCTTCTTTTCATTTCATAAAGAAAAGAAGGTCATACAAGTATATTTATTGGCAGGCTTTTTCATCTGAAAAAAATATCATAAAAAAGCTGAAGCGGATCAGCAACCATATAAGTGTGATATAGCATTGGAGACTATAAGACATGAATTTATTCATTAAATAATTATCTAGGAAAGGTATCTGTTCACTAAATTTATTCATTGTAAATTTCATTTTATTTACATGTCACTTAATATATAAATACATACAAGTGTGAAGATATATATATATATATATACATATATATGTATATATACACATATATATATGTATATATACATATATACATATATATGTATATATATATGTATATATGTATATATACATATACATATATATGCATATATTTATCAGCAATATCTGTCCGGTGAACTGAATGGTTAGGTAATTTCATCATGTCAAGTTCATCAAAGGGATGGACTTCCATAAACCTTAACAATCCTGCAACATCACTGCACATGCAAACATAAGTGTTCACAATTGTAAGCCAGACCTGTGTTTTACCAAAGCTTTGTATATAGTGTGTTATTTTTTTCATTTAGGCTTGACACAAAATGTGTTTGCCCTAGAAATAAATGATGGCATTATAACTGCAATAAGTTAGTGTAAATCTTTACATTGAACACATGTTCAGTATGAGTTGTTCTTTCTTTCCTTTTCTTATTTTATCTTTAGGATATTGATTTCAGTTTTGATGTAGTGTTTGCCAGACAGGTACTCCACCACTGGAGTCACTCCACCAATCCTTTCTTGTTTAAGTTACTTCACTCATAGAGTAGCAATTTTTGCACCCAGCCCCCAAAGCAGGGACCATGATTTCATTCCAATATACCTACCTAGTAGGTTGATATGGGTGATACTTTCCTTCCTAGACTGATTCAGAACAGTGATCCTCTCAAATTTCTACCACTTTAGTTAATAGTGTGTGCTCCAGTTCTGCCTACCTCTAGAAGATATGACAGGAATTAATGATTACAGGTAATTTGAGTGAATCATTGGCTCATAGGTGATTTGATTTTAAAATGTAGGGTAAGTTTGAAAGTACAATCACAGTAGTCATATATTTTGCTAAGTAAATTTTGCTTCACATTATAAAACACCTAGACCAGAATTCAGGACTTATATTGCTGTCTGTCAACTTGTATGCCATTTGGGAAAATAAACTTAATACTTAATGTCTTCCATGAGTGGTAAAGATCTTTGAATGGTCTGATGTGCTGGTTCACATCTATAATCATGGTTAGCAATCAGAAATAAATAGATCACAATTTGAACATAGCCTAACCAAAAAGTTAGGAAGTCTCCATCTCAACAATCTAGTGGATCATGTTGAATCATGCCATTAATCTCAACACCACAAGAGGCTAAGTCTCTGCCCAGTACCTGTGTCACTTAGGTAACTGGCTCACTTGGAGGCAGTCACCTGTCCTGATGCAGAAACTGGGCTGAGATTTAGCCAAGAGGAGGGAGGATTCTCTCCCACCTTCCCAGGGTGGACCTCCAGAATGCAGTGAATGTGCATGCTTTCCTCCTCCAAATGGTTTGAGTTGTCATGCTGCTGAGTGCTCATTATTTGATTCCAGTGACCTGTGGTAGAGGTATAAGGTAACAGTAATTTAAATTTCACATTTTCCAATTGAGCTGTTCTTCACAGCCTGTGAGTTCAACTCACCAATTGTCCATATTTTGAGAGTTGAGAATACTGAGGTAGGGGAGAGAGGGAGGGTGAGTGAAAGAGAGGAGTGATAGATAGAGGGAGAGAGAAGAGAAAGGAAGGAAGGAAGGAAGGAAGGAAGGAAAGAAGGAAGGAAGGAAGGAAGGAAGGAAGGAAGGAAGGAAGGAAGGAAGGTAGGAAAGAAGAAAGAAGGATGGAAGGAAAGGAGAAAGAAAGAAAGAAAGAAAGAAAGAAAGAAAGAAAGAAAGAAAGAAAGAAAGAAAGAAAGAAAGAAAGAAAGAAAGAAAGAAGGAAAGGGAGGGAGGGAGGGAGGGAGGGAGGGAGAAAGAAAGAAAGAAAGAAAGAAAGAAAGAAAGAAAGAAAGAAAGAAAGAAAGAAAGAAAGAAAGAATGAAAGAAAGAAAGAAAGAAATAAAAAAAGAAAGAAAGAAAGAAAGAGAAAGAGAGAGAGAGAAAGAAAAGAAAGATAATGATTGAGAATGAACGGTTTGGAGTCAGGATTTACATGGGAGAGGTGATACCTGTATTTGGTATTATGTCTGCCCAAGCCATGCAGACCCAATGCAGACACTTCCCCTCTTCTTGGCTAAGTTTCCATCCTTTTTGTGTTACCCAGGTATCTGGCATGCCTGGAGGAAGACACCTCCCCCTCCTACTAAGTCACAACTTGCTCAGCCTCTGGTCACACTTTCCATTTGACCAGAGGAGATTCCCAGACCCGGAGGTCACATCCAGTGTGGCCAGAATTTTCCCCCTCCAGGCCTATGTCATCAGGTCCTTGGCCTAGATATGTCCTGGCCCGAGGTTGGGTCAATCCCCTTTTTTTCACATGCCTCTCCACCACATATGACATGGGCAGCAGTTCAGTAAATAAACTACTTTACCTGACTGAATACCATGTGGTGTTCTCTTCATTGGTTACCTAATGATACTTACCTAATTAATACACCTTACACTTCACAGTTTTTAGTTATGAATTAATGGATATTTTTCTGACATATGTGAGATCAGCATCTAAAAAACATATGTACTAACTCATCATTTAACAGTATAATTCTGCCTGGAGTCTTTTTTTCAATTTTTTAATTTTGAAAATAATGTAAAGAGAAGTTGCAATTACATTTGCAAGATAATGAGTACATCTCTTATTAAGCATTGTTGCCTCCTCCTTTGTTTCCCCTTTTCATCAGTTCCCATCTCCCACTTCCTCCTCCAAAGGTGTAAAGTTTGTTTTTTGACATAATGTGTTGTACATCTCATTGTTGCTATGGATCCACCTGTATCCTTATTTACATAATTTGTTTTTTCCCTGGCACTCCACACACTACCAACATCTGAATTTTTAATAGCAGCCTAATTAACCTTCAAGTCTATTTTGTTTTCTTTGCTTTGTTTTATTTTTAGCTTAAAGTAATCAAAGACTTGGTGGGATAATCTGGAAAGATCTCTACCGTCATATTTTCTAATCACCCTGGGCTACAACCTGTGTGCTACCAGGTCAGATGATGGGACTTTGAAAAATTAGGAAGCAGATGCACATCATAAGGTCCATGGTTTTGGGATTTCTCAGATTCTTTTTTAAATGTAATTGTTACTAAGATGTGTAGACTGTGTTTACCATATCACAATTCATGTAATGTGTACATTTGCCTTGTAGACAATGCCATCCTTTCCTGAGCTTTCTCCCAGTTTTTGTTTGTTTTGTTGTAGTTTGTTTTTGTTTTTGTGCCTAACCATCAGCTTCAACTCAGGATTGGTTGCTGCACCTGAGTTTTTGTAATCAAGGCTACTCTACCTCTGGAGTCCCAGCACCCTTTATGGCTTTTTTGTTGTTAATTGGAGAGAAGAGTCACAGATTTTCTCACTCCTGCTGTCTTTGTACTGTGATCATCAGCCTCCTGAGTAGCTAGGATTATACGACTGAGTCCCCAGTGTCCAGTTACTAAGGTGTTAGTTTCATGCTTATCTGGTTGTGTTACAATTTTCCTCGACACTTGGCACTAATACTCCATATTGCCTGGCTCAAATCTGAATTGGTGGAACATGCTTTTATTTTGAGGAAGGCAGGAATAGGAAACTACACGCCATAGGGACATATAAGCTAAACAAATCATTTGGAACGTGGCATAAAGACAAGTAAAATTATTGCCAGTTGACTGTGCCCTGTTTTTACTGTTAATTTTTCATGGCCTGTGAATGATATTAGACACACCCAAATGGCCATTGGCAGAAATAAGGTTTCTCATCCTGTTCTAAAAACAAAACAAAAAGTCACCAAAAAATATTACTTATGAGTCCAGCAATTTCGTCAAATTAGAGACCAATCTGCCCTAGTTTATGAAAAAATGTCCTTTATTCAACTGCTGCTACTTTTTCTAACTACAAATATAATGAAATCTGTAGTAGTGTGTAGAATTGTATACCACAGCTGTCATTTTAATTTACAAAAAATTCAGACTTTAAAATGTTTATTTATTTTTTTGACAGTTGTGGGGCTTGGACTCAGGGCCTGGGCACTGTCCCTGAGACTCTGTGCTCAAGTTAGTTAGCATTCTACGAATTGAGCCACAGAGTCACTTCTGTTTTTTGAGTTGCTAATTGGAGATAAGAGTCTTATGGGGACTTTTCTTCCTGGGCTGGCTTTGAACTGCGATCCTCAGATCTCAGCCTCATGACTAGCTGGGATTACAGGCATGAGAGACTGGCATCTGGCTTCAAATAGTCATTTTTAAAATGAACTGCTTGGTGCCTCTGGCTCACATATATAATCCTAGCTATAGTTAGGATTACAGTTATGAGAAACAAACACTAGTTAAGTGTTGTTCATGATGGTTTATATTGCCATGCTATAATATTGTTTGTTTCTTATACTACAATGCTCTTATTTTTATTTTCACATAAGTGGGGGTGATAAGTGCTAGCCAGTGTTGCACTTTCTTTGGTTGAGATGGAGCCATGTGGACGATCTTTCCTAGAATGACACGGAATTGAAATCCGCCTGTTCTCAGCTCCCCATGGGCCTGAGATTATAGAAGTATTCCATCACGCATAGCCAGTGGTTGGGGAGCATTGCAGGTAACTCTACACTGGTCTGGAACTGATGTCCCAAATATCTACCTTTACAGGCAAAACAATGTTATATTCCATTTTACTTTGGATAGCTTATGTATATACTTAGAGAGTACAATGATAACACACTACATGTTAAATATATAAAATAGTCAATATAATTAGCAGGTTTATCTCCTAAAACATTCAAGCTAATTTAGTTTAGTTAACTCCTGACTCTGCTTGCTGTTTGGCAATATACCATAAACATGAATCCACTGAAAATGTGGAGAATATTGGAAGTTGATAGAGATAAAGACAAGTTAGAATATGTGTAGTAAATATATATTTATCTATTGCTCCTCTGAAGAATATTTTCATATATTCACCATGACAATACCACCATATATTCACCATGACAATAATTTTCCTGCAGTGTAGAATTTCCCATTTCATAATCTGCCATCTTCGTATTTTTACATCTTTTTACGTTGTAAGTATGAACGTTTTCCTGTTTATTATAATGTTTTGAAATTATTATATGATGGAATTAAAAATTTGTAGAGTCTACTGAAATTATCTCATTTTGTTTGGATTTGTGATGCTAAATCATTAAGACCATGGTTTCCTGAAATTTATGCTAACAGACTATATCACTAAATTATATTCTAATTATATCTTATTATTGTATTTTTATATAGGGTTCTACTGTTGCTGTTTTATGATATAAACTGTTGTGAAGCTAGACAGAAACTTGCAACCCCACTGCCTCCAGTAACAGTTTGATCATCAGGTTATGGAGACTGACAAATATAACTCTAACTAATCAGGAGTTTGAGACCTGAGATTTAGTTCAGACAGCCTGAGCATGAAATTTTATGAGTCTCTCCTCTCCATTTCACTACAGAAAGCTTGCAGTGGAACTGTGGCACAATTGGTAGATCACTACAGTCACCAGAAAGATACTCAGGCTTGTCATATAGCCCCTGAATTCAAGACCTAAAACACAGATATGCACAGCAAAACCTTACACACATACACACACACTCAACACACATGTACACAAACAGATTCGCTGGCAATGTTGTATCTTAAATTCTTATCCAGAGATTGGGCAACAGCCCACTCATTTGTGAAGGTTTTTTTCCTGATTATTTTAAGGAGGAGGATAGTTCATGGGACAAAGATGACAAGACTTTAGTGAGGAATTCTTTATAAATGACTAGCTTATTATAAAAAAAACGGTAGCAAAGTTTTCATATTTAAAGCTTACATTCCTTCAACTATAGTATTTTTCTATAATAATCATTGAATCCTGAGAAGACAATGCAGCACCTCTTCCCTCCTCCCCCGCCCCTCTGTCATATAATATGACAAAAGTATCAAAAATACTCTCTTATCTTACAAGAATGTACATCTCTAAAAATGTCTGACAATATGTGTAAGGTTTATTTTTCAATACTTGTATGATTTTCCCACCTCTAAGTACTTAGGTTTTTTCCAGATGACAGCACACTGGGGCTTCAAGAGCAAAGAAGACTAGGAAACAAAAAACAAACAAAGTCCTACTATGTAGTTGTCAAAAAAAGATACATGAAGTACATGGCATGCTGAGAGGGCCCTGAGAGGCAAAATGATTTCTGCAGGATGAGAGGAATAGTGACAAATAAGGCATGGACCTGACCTAGGAAGTGTTCCTTGAGGTTGAGAGCATGATGATTCCCAGACCTAGCTGAGGATGTTGGGATTTGACAATGTTCACATGTGTATAGAGTGATGTATGAGGGAAGATTTCAGTCTCCAGTATGTCGTTGGGATGGTCTTATGTGAGCAAGCAGCTTAGATCATTGGGCTCTGAGAGATGACACTCTCTACCTCACAATGGAACAGAATATGGAACTCTGAGTGCCAGGCAACTGTAACTGACAGCTCAAGCCAGCTCAAGTGGCCTGTAGCTCAGGAACAAGAAAAATATTCCTGTGTTGTTTTCAAAGTTCAAGAGACTCAGGTCTCCGGCATAAGAGGTGTGAGTGCCTCACTCAATGCTGCAGACATTGGATCAGTGCAAAAACACGAATCCATATTCTCAGGCCTTTTTATAAGAAGAAACCAAGGAAAACCCAAGGCAATTCAGGCCAGTTATAACTGACAGGAAACCTATTTAATCTCATCGTAGCCCATAGTACAACCTTCTTCTTGTGTGCTTTTACATGTGTATACTGAGAAAATATTTACTTTGTACTTTTCAATCCACTCTATTACTCATTTTAAAGTGTACTCCTAATTCCACGTTTCAAAAATCCATTCTTTTTACCACCTCAGTGTGACAATGAGTCAGCCCAAACCCTGAATGTGCCTTATAATATAGGGAGCTTGGACTCAAGCTTGTTTGAAATGCTGGTAATGGACCTGGTCCCTGCTTACCAGAATGGTGATCTTTTCTATGTGGGAAACATCCTTCACCACTATAGAGTAGGAGACAATGGAGCAGTTGCTGGATATTGTTTAAAAAGTGAGTGCTCCTCTTTCAAACAGAGCTGATGAAACACCCTGGCAGATGATTGGAATACTTGGTACCTCTCGGAGACTGTTTCACTAGGGTCTGATCACAGGAGCTTGTCTTGAGACAAAGAAGTTCACTCCACGGCTAACTCCTTAGGAGTGGGCTGTCAGAACATTTCATTTGCCACAGAAACTAGTGGAGCCTTAGCAGTTTGCTTGCTGAGAGACTAGGATTATAGGAATGAGCCAGGGGCACCCACGTCCACCCTCACCTAGGAAACCAGTATCTTGGAGGCATTTGAAGGAATATAGACAGAAGAAAGAATGCAACTTGAGCTTGAATTCAGGGCCTGAGTGCTGTCCTTTTCATAGTACTCTATAATTTGATCCCCAGGTCCAGGTCTGGCCTTTGGCTGGTTAACTGAAGTATCTTTAGAATTTTACAAATTACACTGTGTTCAAACAGTGATCCTCAGATCTCACCCTCCTGGTTAGTAGTAGTAGAGGCATGAGCCATTGTGCACTTATTTGGACAGATGCATATAAGCATCCTCACTGAATTTTCTTGAAATTGTGTAGACATGTCTTCACTTTTTGTCTGTCATGTTTACATTACTCTGTGGGACTTAACCAGTCCCATGTGTATCCTGTTAGTTCAGAAAAAGGAGAAGCACAGAGTTATTCTCCTTCTCTCCTCCCATTGGTACAGATCCTTCTACCGAAACTGAGAAGAAGACGAACAAGATGAAAAAGAAAGTGGACGTTGGGACAAAGAGAAGCTATGTCCTTGAAAAATGGTTATCTTTGAGGTTTCTGATTCAAAATCAACATTCTTCTTTGCACACCAGTTTTGATTTTCACCAGGGTGTTGAGGCTTGGCACTTCACTGGATAGCAGATTACACATGGTGGATGCAGTTGCTGTTGTGGACTCTAATGGATGACAAGGAGGTCTGTGTATAACAAGTCAGATTCAGTGGGGAAACAAATTTCTCCTCATATCACGGGGTGAATTTTAGAGTACTGTATTTGAGAAATTGTGAGGAGCATCTTGCTTGCAGGAGTCTCTTCCCATCTCCCAACATGCATGTCCCACCAGAAAAACGCTATAGGCTCTGCATGTGGTGGGCGGGCTCTCATTTTACTTGTCTGCACACAGCATGGTTTGATCCATCTTTCCTATGTGGATGGACTTCTACCATGATGATTTCTATGAGCACAAGTACCATGACACCATGAAAGAACTTACACAGTATGTCAAGCTCAACATGCCCTCTTCAGTCTTGCTCTTCTGCTCACATATACTTCTGGAGCAGCTGGAGGAACGCATGATCCTTCAGACCAAGAAAAAGAGGAAGAAGTCCTTGTTTAGATGCCTTAGAGCTGGTGAGTATGGATGGAACCTGGGTCTCTAGGTCTCTGCCTGATTGGCCAAGAGCCCTTAGTACGCCCCAGTTTGGTAAAATGTCCTTTCATTGATATTCTTTGTCAGGTAATATCTGTTCTCCTTTTGAAAGAACTTGGAAGTAATCACTCATTAGAAACACCCTACCTTCTCATCAGTGTTCAGTCCAAACACAAGTTCTACAGCTTCCCCCATTAGATCCTCATGAATGTTTAGTCACACCTTAACTTCTATAGTTCAAAGACTCCTGAACCTATTTCCATGCTCAGGTTTGCATCACCGTAGAACAACTTCTGCAGAACTCCAGATAAAGAACCCATCAGTGATGTCATCTCTGGTGACTGATATACATAGGAAGCCATCACTAATCTCCAGAAAGCATGTGAATATAGAGGGCTTTATTTTTTAATTTGTGGAAAGGCCCAAGCAAGTTTTGAGTCTTGTGGACATCTCACTGGTTCTGAACACCACATGTGATGCAGGTGCACCTGCACATACAACCAAGGAAGAAGATGATCCAGAATGTCTCCCATTGATATTCACAATCCACCTAGATCGGCGCCAAACCAGTCAAAAAGACTCGTCTTGGTGTGCAGGGTAAATGTGTGCTAATGGAAAATGACCCCAGTCTATGTTCAGGAAAATCAATAAGAGAGGTCCAAAATCTAGATTCAGTTGAGGAAAGAGAATCTTTCCTCACAGAATACCCAGACCAATCTGTCTTCTTGCAGGGGATCCAATATCCAATTCAGAAATTAGAACCTGTCACTTCCTGGACTCAGGAAGAAAATCCTGTCTTTATTGAGGAAGTAAATCCCTTTGAGTACTCAGAGGGAGAATTTCTGCTTGAAGGCAACTTAGAGGCCAATCTAGACTTAGAGATTCCATTCCCCCTTCCTGGAAAAATCTTTATTTTCCTTTTGTTCTGATTGTTGTAAAGTGTTAATTCTATTTATTTTTCTAACTTTATTAAAATGTCAATGTTTTTGATATATTGTAGACTCATGAATCCTAAATATGTTTCTTTTTAAACCTACAATCTGAAGCATCGTGCATACGTGTGCTATTGGAGGGAAAACACAGAGTGACAGGGGGCTGAACAAGAGAGCCTACTGTGTATAAATGCAACTGTTAAATGCACAGGAAGCAGCAAAGAAGGCAGGTCATGCCTGGCTGGGGTGATAAGGTGGCTAGAAAAGGTTTTGGACAGCAGATAAGATGTCCTACAAAGCTATTCTGTCAATTGGGACAAATGACATAATATTTATAGTGGTATGTGGGACATTCTTCCAACAGTGAGTTCAAATCTGTATAGATTTTCTTTGTGCTTTGGGTAAATATGGAAGAAAAATTTGGCTCCAATAATATAAAAATCTACTTATGGTTGATATTTGACAAAATATATAGGAAATATTTATACTGGAAAGTAAAAACCATCATCAATAGAAGAAAGAAGGTTTACACAGATGAACAAACACAAAATCAGGAAGGAAAATAACACAATTAAATCAGTTGTATGTAAATACATGTTATATTCTTGATGTTATATATAGTATATTATATAATATTTAAAATTGAATATGAGTTTTCAAACTACACAGGCATTTAAATTTTTAGTCTTAAGTAATTATTTCATAAAATATTAGTGTAAAATATTTTTGGTGAAATACACCTATAATTTGATTATAATTATATGATTATATGAATATATATTTGTGTGTTTCTAGATCTAACACTGATTATTAATAGATGAATAAACATGTACATATATTTGTATATATCTGTCTATGAAGTGAATATAATGAAACTGACTACACTATGTATTAAAATGCACCTATGACTTGAGTCCAAGAGACTCAGGCCTGTAATCCTAGTGATGTGGGAAGCTGGATTCTGAGGTTTAGTCTCTCTTACCCCCAAGGCCTTAGATTTTTAGAGGAGGTCTGGGCCCTTCAGTTTAGCAAAGGGACACATATGCAGTGGGATCACACTCCCCGAACCCAGAGGAAAGTCAGTAGAAATCAGGACAAGCCTCTTATGACACTCTACTCAGTTTCTGTACCAAGATGGCTATCTGTAAAACATCAGAGAAAAAGTAGGCATTCCCTCTAAAAGGATCTAAAAAGAACCTTCTGAACTATAATCTCTGACTATACTGAAATAAACCTTATTTCCCTTCCCAAGCTGCAAACACATAGAAATATGGCAAGGGCTCACGTGAGATGGACAAAGACTTACAAATACATAAAATAATATATTCTGTTTCAGTAATTCAATGACAAATCACAAAAGCATGTCTGGAATTTTTCTTTTTTTTAAAGGAAAAGGAAACATACTCTGAATGTATCAGGAACTGAGTGACTGTTTGGTTGCTGAATTGTTGAATGCACTCCTGGGCAAAGGAGACACATATATGGAAGAAATTATGTGGGGGTGAATATCCTCACACAGCTTCACAAAATAATGGCTATAACTTCTATGATGCCACAGCCACCTTTGCCATAGCAACAAATAGGTGTCAGGCACTGGTTTTGCCCTGAAGTGGACTCAACCAAACCAACAGTAACAAAGAATGAGAGGGAATGACTATTAGCCACCAGACTTCAGCTTGAAGAGCTGTCCTCACCAGAAGCTAGGATAAATTGAGCTGGGCAAGGCTGATCTCCATGTAAGACTCCTGAACACTAAGGATTAGACACTATTATAGGTATTGGAGAAACAGAAGTGAATGTGGCTCTCTGCTCACCAATTTCATGCTGAAATGAAAACCAGAAATCATAATGATAATTCCTATAAATCAGAGAAATGACATTGGTGATTTTGTAGCAACAACTTCACAGTGAAGATGGGAGGAGACAACCCTGAACAAGAGATAGTTGATATGAGAGCCATCATCCAGGCAATGATCTAGGAGCAGGTACTTCAGGCAGTAAGAACAGCAAGTACATCCCCCATTGATGAAAATGGACCTGACTTATTTCAGAAAAGGAAAACTGCACTGACATGCTTGCTTGTGAAGTAAGAATGGAAATGTACAAAGAAGCAAAAAGAGGTCATAAATGAAGATAGGAATAAAATAGATAGATATGGGATACTGTGGATTACAAGATGAAAAGTTCTGATTTTAGTATAAAACTGACATGACCCACTGGAAACAAGTGCTAAATTAGCAGTCGGACACATCTGATTCACCGAAATAATACTTCTACAATGTGATTCTTGCTGGGCTCTGGTGGCTTACAATTGGGATCCTATTTACTCAGGAGGCTGATATCTGAGGATGAGTTTTAAGGAATCCCAAAGAGGAAATTTGGTAAGACATGTCCAATTAAACACCAAAAATATGGATATGAAGCTATGGTTCAACTGGAGGATCACTAGCCTTGAGGAAAAAACCTAAGAAACAGCACGGAGGCCTTAGGACCAAAACCCAGGACATCAAAAACAAAGAAGCCAACAAATAAAATTTGGTGTTCAGTCATTCATCACTTAGCATTCTCTTTCAATGTATTTGGTATGAGTCTTGGAAATTATATCCTTAGCAAATGCTCTCCCCAGATATTTTGCTTCATTACCAACTTTCAAACCCCTGGCAGCACCAATGTCTCCTCCCAGTTAGCATAACAGTCAACCATTGGAAATTTCAAGATATATTTTTTTTACCATATGTATTCTGATCATCTTTCCACATAAATCAAATGAGTAGTAGCCACATTCCACTATTCTGAATGTTTATAATCCTCCTTTGAGTTAATAAGCATTAAAGCTTAAAATTCTACAATGGTTATCAAATTACCTCCTCTTACCTCCATTTAAACAGTAAATCGAGAAAGCTGAGATGTGCTTCAAATAGTAGAGTGTTAGCATCGCATATTAAAGCTAAGAAACAGTACCTAGGTCCTGAATTAACCCCAGTACTGCCCAGTACTGCCTCTCATACACAAAATAATCATGATTACACCACAGGATATGCACATGTTAACAAGGGATATAGATGAATGGAATGATGACATCAATTACCTCACCTTTAGTCTCAAGCATTCTGTACAGCGTAGCCCAGTCTGTGAAAAGTCATAGGTGAAATCTTTCCTCAAAAGCAGCAGATAGATCCTCATTTCCCTCTGCACATTTATATTATTTATACACACATATAAGGGCTCTATTTTCTAACTAATTTTCTTTTTTTTAGGGTGGGGTCTGGTCGTGGGGCCTGAACTCTGGGCCTGGGCGCTGTCCATCAGCTCTTCAGCTCAAGGCTAGTGCTCTACCACTTAAGCCACAGTGCCACTTCCGGCTTTTTTCTTTTTGCTTATATGGTGCTGAGGAATCGAACCCAGGGCCTTGAGCATGCAAGGCAAGCGCTCTACCACTGAGCCACCTTCCCAGCCCCTTAATTTTCTTTTTTATTGTGAAAATACTGTACAGAGAAATGCATAATCTTACACACATGCTTCAGAATTATGTGCCCTTGTTTAGGTTTCATAGGGAGCACAATATATCCATCCTCTGGATCATTCTTGTAATCTTAGCTGTTCACAAGAATGGTATCTGAGGATCACAGTTTTATGCCAACCCAAGCTAATAAATTCTCAAATTCTTATCTTCAATTAAGTAGAAAAAGCCAGAAGTGGAGATGTGGTTCGAGGGGCAGAGTGACAACATTGAGTAAAGCAATCTAAGCAAGAGCTCCAGACCCTCAGTTCAAGCCTGAGTACTGGCCCACTAGTACTTCAAAAGCCAACCTCCCCCCAAACACCAAACCAAAAATATGTCAAAATATTTGTAACTTGTGAAGCAAAATCCAATGAGGAACATAGATGCTAGTTTGTTAAAGAGTTGGCCGGGAAACCCCAAATTCACCCTGTGTTCAAATGACATAATGAAAAAGCAACCAAGTAAAATTTCCCAGTAAAGAAACTTCCTTAGTATTCACTGGGACCCCTGACAAAGATACATTTTTCTATGTTTTTTGAAAATTGGTGTTTTTTTTCAGTAAGGTAAATAGTATAAACTTTTTCTGTAAGTTATACGAGTCATTGGAAGCTCCAAGTGAAGTGAATGTACAACAAAAAGCATACAATATTACAAGTTTCTATGCCTCTGTTGAGACACTAGAAACTTGTTATAGTGTGGCCTCTTGGAAAGAGAAGGGGGATGCTCAGCATCACTGGTCATAAAAGAAATGCAAATCAAAAGCAAAATCACATTTAGATCCCATTCACCCCAGTTAGAATGGCCATTATCAAAAAAAAAACAAATAATAACAGATGCTGGGGTGGATATGCCTCAATGAAAACCCTACTACACTGATGGTAGGAATGTAAGCTGGTTTAACCACTCTGGGAGGCAGTATGGAGGTTCCTCAAAAGACTAAATATAGAACTCCCTTAAGATCAAGGAATCCCACTCCTCACAGTTATCCAAATGATCTCAAACTAGGGCACAATAAGCTACCAGCACAACTATGTTCATTGCAGCATTGTTTACCATAGCTAAGATATGGAGCCAACCCAGTTGCCCCTCAAAAGATGAATGGATCAAGAAAATATGGTATATTTACAGAATGGAATTTTATGCTTCTATCAGAAAGAATGGCATCGTTCCTGTTGTAAGAAAATGAAAAGACTTTGAAGGAATCATACTAAGTTAATCAAACCAATCCCAAAGAAACATGAGCCCTATGATTTCCTTCACTTGCAATGATTATCATTAGCCTATTACTCCTGAAAGTGGATCATAGTAGCACAGGAGTTTTATGGATATATACATGACCATACAAAATGATGCTAACTTAAATGAATGCTAATACATAGAAACGGCAGGTCTTCTTTTGTTTCATTGTTAAGCTTGATGTAACCAATGTACGGCAGATAGTTCATTTTTCTTACTTTATGTTATTTTTCTTCTCCTATTAGTTTTATCCATGGCAATTCCCATCTGTGATTCTGGTACCCTGCATTCTGTATATTCATTTATCTGATTGGGGGGAGGGAAGGGAAATAACAAAATGCTGAAAGAAGTTTAAATGGTGATGCATTGCAACAATGATATTCACAGGACACTATGGCAGAAATTAACTTTCCAACGGGGTGGGGGGATTGGAGGGAAGGGACAGAGGAAGATAAACACTGGAGTGGGTAACAATGTTTAATGAGAAATGTAACTTACTCATGTAAATGTAACCCCTCTATACAGCATCTTTATAATAAAATAGATTTTTAAAAATATAAAAATTAAATTTTTTTCATAAAATCTCAAGCTGATACTAATGGAACTTCTGAGTTCGTATCAAAGAGTTTTTCAGGACTATCAAGAAGCTAGTACTAAGTACATATAACCACAATTAAGAGATAATGAGAAAAGTAGCGCTTTGTACTTTGTTAGATGAATAAAAGAAAATTTGTTTTTGTTTCTGTTAACATAGAATATGTGTTTGTTATCTGCACTGTTCCCAAGTCAGACTAATCTCTTGTCCTTAACTTTCTTTGGTATGTATAACTTGGACATGTAATCTGAGATATAAGTAGTATTCTTTGTTCAATTTGGAGGCACTCCTCCCTGGTCAAGAAGTTAGACTGGAAGACCCTTCACACTTGCTGTTGTTTCTCTCACACAGCTTAGGAGTTTGAGAAAATGACTGTAATTAAGTGCCTCTTACTAATAATAATTATTGGTAGAATCTGAAAACATGTTTGGGTAATAAAATAGACTAGAAAAAGGTTAAGTTTGCTATTTTATATCACTACATTTCTTTTCTTCTAAGTATAGAAGCCAGACTTACCCTAAGAGAAGAAGCAAAATGGCTTATAGAGCTCAGATCATTTCTTTCCACAGCAGATGACAGCAGCAGAAGATATACAGGTCCACAAGTGGCACAAGGAAGTGAGACTTTGATTTCTCCTTAAATCTTAGGGTCGAATGCTCAATGAGGAACCCTATGGACTGATGACAGCTTAAGGACGTAATATTTCCTGTGTTGTTCCATCTTAGGAAGCTGTCACCAGTCTCCCATCACACTGTAGGTGCCACGCCTGACTGGTGACCTTGGCTGTGTCCTGAGAAGGTCCAGAAAGGTTTTGTGATGTTCACTGGAGAGTTAGGATTATACTCTAACAAGACATACAGGAATGTGGTAATAAGGCCTGAGTCAGGGTTTTGTCAGATCTAGATGATTTGTAAAAGTCACTGCTGTCTTCTGGCTAAGAATGTGGATATATTATCAGGGTCCTGCACACAAATTTATCACGTGTTAGTTTGCACCATTTCCTTATGAAAGACAACAAAAGGTCATTAATGCCATCTGACATATTCTCATCAATATTTACTAGGTTAAAAGCTATATAAAATCAAGTTCATCATGAAGAAAAAAACAAGAAAAAAACCAAAAAATTTTTTCTGTACATATCATATGTGACAAAGTATTAAAAGTTAATGAAGCTGGGAAAGTTAAATGGATTTCTTTTTTACTATGGTTGCAACTGTCTTTTACATTTCAAGTACTTAACAAAAAGGATGTAAGCCAATCACGGCCAGTGGTACACACTTGTAACTCTAGCTGTGATCTGAGGAAAGTGGATTATAGCTAGACCAGGTTAGAAAAATCTGTGAAATTTTGATCTCCAATTAACCATTCAAAATCAAGAAGTGAAGGTTGGTTCAAGTGGTATACGGCTACCCTTGAGTTAAAAAAACTAATGGTCAGCTCCCTGAGTTCAAGCTCCATTATACACACACACACACACACACACACACACACACACACACACACACACACACAGTTACCCTTGAATAAAAAGCTAAAAGTCAACTCCCTGATTTCAAGCCCAAGTATTTACACACACACACACCAACACACAAACACATTTTATCTCAAAAATAGCCAGTGACCAGGATTCAGAAACAAGATGATATTTTTCTTTATTTTCTTTCATTTTTGTCATGTTTCTTCATTTATCTCTCTTTGAGAAGTTAAAGGAGTCATATTAAAGTGAGACAAATGATGAGCATGTGCAACAGTTGTATTCAATTGGTATTATATTGAAAATGACCTATGCAACTTATTTGTGTGGAAGGATGGGAAAACTAAGAGATGAAAGGAAAGGGTAACATTCTCCAAAAAGAAATGCACTCTGGGAAGTAGAGCTGTGGCTCAATATGAGTGCCATTCTTCAGCAAAAGAGCTCAAAGGCAGGGCTCAGGCCCTTGGTTCAAGCCTGATTACTGACTGAAACAAAAACAACTACAAAAGAAATGTAGTCATTACCACACGTATGTAATTATCCCCTCTAAAACAAAATAATGATGATGATAATAATAATAATAATAATAATAAGAAGAAGAAGAAGAAGAAGAAGAAGAAGAAGGAGGAGGAGGAGGAGGAGGAGCAGGAGGAGGAGGAGGAGGAGGAGGAGGAGGAGGAGGAAGAGGACGACGAGGAGGAGGACGAGGAGGAGGAACAGCAGGAGCAGGAGCAGGAGGACAGAAGGAGAAGTTAATAAAACCAAACCAGTGAGTGAAAAAAATTGAGAGAGCAAGGGAAGGGGTGACATTTCAAAAAAGAAATATATCCATACCTCACTTATATGACTATAAACTCTGTGTAACTCATCTTTGTAATAATAATACAAAAGAAAAAAAGACAGAAATATAGTGCTGGAGGCATAACTCAAATGGAAGATCCAACTAATATTTATGTGATACCAAGTTCAAAACCCATTATCAATTTCCCCTTCAAAAATGGCTCTTCTCATCATGTGTGCTTTGCCTAGCTTATGAACAGGGGTGCAAACAGTTAAAGACAGAGAAAAGTAAGCTGTCAGGCACAGAACTGTGCTTTTAAGGAGAAGTACTTGC
Organism: Dipodomys spectabilis; assembly: GCF_019054845.1. NCBI lineage: Eukaryota > Metazoa > Chordata > Mammalia > Rodentia > Heteromyidae > Dipodomys > Dipodomys spectabilis. The sequence continues at coordinate 1,526,794 of NW_024870812.1, read as the reverse complement.
TAGAACACATGTTGACTAGAACACATGATGACTCCATGTTTTCTGAAATAAACAGACCTAGTTGAACTGGAATACAAGCTCCACTGTATATGAGATAGGGACTCAAAATTAACTAAACTCTCTGGATCTCAAAGTCTTCATAGTTAAAGTGAGCATAACAATACATACCTCACATTATGAGATATGGATGTCATCAAACCTGGAGTGGGTGTTATCTTAGGTGTGTGCAACACTCAAACACTGATGGAAGGAGTATAAACTGGTATGATGTTTACTATATTACTTAACAGTAATACAGCAACAATACAGCTCATGCCTGTTATCTTACAAAAGAGGCAGAGAAAATAGGATCAAGGTTCTAAGCCGGAGCAGGAAAATGGAGCAGACTCATTTCCATTGACCTCTAAAGAAGCTTGAGGTGGAGTTTGGTTCAAGTTGTAGAATGCTAGGGTTGAGCAAAAAGCTCAGGAACAGTGTGCAGGCCCTGAGTTCAAGCCCTAGGACCAGCACAAGCACAAGCACAAGCACAAGCACACACACACACACACACGCACTCACACACACCACACAAACACACACAATTTTGTATGCTCCTATCACCCCACTTAACAATACTTTCCCACTTCCAAGCTCAAAAGTTGTTGTTGTTTTGTTTTGTCTTAAAAGGGACTTGCTGTGTAGCTCAGGCTGCTCTTAAGCTTACAATCCTCCTGGGTGCTGTGATTACAGGCATATCTACCATAATTGGCTTCACTCAGTAACTCTATAACATTTTTTTTTGCAAGAAATTCATTCATACTCATGAAGATATGTGACTTAAAGCTGTTCATATTAATATTCTACTGTACAAAATGTAAATAATATACCTGGACATGGTAATATACTACCACATGGTAATGCCAGACACAATTAGGAGTTGAGGAAAGCCAGATTTACACTGCAGAACCTTGTCTCCAAGGAAAGGAAATCTATAAATATAAATCTACTATGAGACGTATAATATGTTAAATTTATATAATGGAAAAAAATTAATTATTGTTAATGGAAATAAAATCTTGGCAGAAATTTTAAATACATACATATGTATATATATTTAAATTTTGAGAAATAAAATTTAAAGTGGTATTATCTGCATTTTTCAGTCTGTAACCTACCCACTTACTGACACATTAATTTCTGTTTAGTCTTCACAAAACACTGTTCTCTCACATAAGTACAAAAAACGCAAAACAAAAAGTACAAAAAAGTGCATTATCATAAATGCAAATATAGTTTATTCCCTACCATAATAATTTGGAGAAAACATGCATTAAGTTAATGGCACTGAATACTGCTCAAGAAGGGGAGGCAAAGAGAATGTAGATTATGTCTGTGTGTTTGTGTGTGTGTGTGTGTGTGTGTGTGAGTTCCATGAGTAAATAATGGAGTCAGAAGTAGACTTAATATTCCTGTTTAGTCTTTTTGCGCAAAGCTGATACTCTACCACGAGAGCCACATCTCCACTTCTGGATTTTGGTTTCTCAATTGGAGAAATATCTCAGATTTTTCTGCATAGGCTGTTTTAAACCAGGATCCTCTGATTTTTCCTCTAAAGTAGCCAGGTTTTAAAATATGAGCCATAGTTGGACAGCAACTACATTAATATTTTTGCATGTTTGAATGAATTTTAGAGTAAGACATATGTTACTTTTGAGAATGTAGGAAAATAGTAATTAATATTTAAGAGATTTTAAAGCATACAAAGCTGAGAATAGAATTTAGCTGAGAATAGAATGGAATAAATCAAAATTACCTATGATAGATTTCAGTCTGTGCACAGAAATAATTGCACTGTTGGAGCCCAAGGCCATCAGATAGCTGAGCTCCAGCTGGCTGCTGTGCTCATGAGGCCAGCTAGTGCTATTCACAAGAATGTGATGTTGTTGGATGGCAGGGATCAGCTTCAAGTTCTGATCCTGAAATATTTCTATTGATCTAGAAGTGGAAACACACCAGGACAGAATGTGATTAAAATGCAGAATGCAAAATCCATTGAGTCCAAGGAAGACAGAATAACTCTTTCTATATCTGAAAGAGTATTGTCTCACCAAGAATCCTGAGCCAAATATGGTGGTCAATGTTTGTAATCTCTGAACTTGAGAGGATGATTTAGAAGTTAGCTTGAGACCAGCCTATGTTTTAGGCCAACAGAAGGACACATAGTAAAATGCTATCTTAAAACAACAACAACAACAAAAGTCCCAATAACTGGGAATGTGGTTACTGGTAGAGTGCTGGCCTCCCATGCATGAAGCACTTGATTTGATTCCTCAGTATGACATAAGCAGAAAAATTGGAATTGGTACTGTGGCTCAATTGGTAGAGTGCTAGTCTGGATCAAAGAAGCTCAGGGAGAGGGCCCAGGCCCTAATTTCAAGCCCCAGCGCTGGCAAAATTAAACAACAACAAGAACCAAATGCAAAATGCTGTTTGTTGAAATAAATATGTTGAAGAATTGTTGATGCTCACAAGAAAATTTTGCTGTAGCCATTCATGATGAACTTTGTTAGGAAAAAGTAAAATAAATTAATGAAATATTATCTGGCATTAGACAGGACATAGTGAGATCTAAAAATGATTGCTGCCGATGGTGACTTGACACAACTAACATTACAGATACACTTTCTAGATTGTAATTTTTTAAGGATACAATCGTGGGTTTTTTTCTTTTTCAAAATAATTTTACTGCCTGGGGCCAGTGGCTCACACCTGTAATTCTAGCTACTAAAGACTCAAAACCTGTCCATGGAGGAAAATCTGTGAGTCCCTTATCTCCAATTAAAGGTTCAGAAAATGTAAAGTGGCATTGTTGCTCAAGTGGTAGAATGCTAGACTTGAGCTGAAGAGCTGAGGGACAATGCCCAGACCCAGAGTTCAAACACCACAAATGACAAAAAATAATAATAGTAATAACATTAATTTTATTGTTACTATAAAGGTGTTATATATAAAGGCTACCATTTCATAAGTTTGTTTCTTTGCCCAAAGAACACATATGTATCTTCATTGCCAACCAGCAGGATTTGGCCATCTGCTTTCCAGCTGATCTCTGGGTGTAGAGGGAATGTGTAATACAAAGCAATACAAACCAGTTCTGACTATAAATAATTGTTTTCTGCACATCCTCAATACCAATGATGATAACATGAAATAAAAAATACCTTAGTTTAAAACATTCTTTAGACAAGTTAAAGAAATCCTGAGAAAAAGTATTTTAAGAATAATTTCAGAGGGGGGGGATTAAAAAAAAAAAGAATAATTTCAGAGAGTTAAATCTCTGGGCTTAGGTTCTGTCTCTGAAATTTATTACTCAAGGCTAGTGCTTGCACTTTAAGCCACAGTGAAGCTTCCACTTATCTCATGGTTAATTGAACAGAAAAGTCTCACCAACTTTACTCTTCAACTTGGTTTTGAACTAGGATCTAGAGATCTCAGTCCTCTGAGTAGCTAAGATTATAAGCAACTGGCTAGAATAATTGCTTACCTGAGACAGAAGCCAGTTAGTATTAATTGTCAATCATGTTTAACTTTGTAAAATAAACTTTACTGAAATGCCTTACAGAAGAAATAAGGAAAAAAATGTGTCTGTGTGTTACAAAGTTCTTGCTAAAAGATATATATTTTACTTGTTTTTTTTCTTTCAAAATTTTGTGTTTTCCAGAATCATACCTTATCTTTCCTTGCTGTTTCTTTAGTTTATTTCATACATGCCCACAGCTTCTTCAACTATCATTTCTTTATGTGAAGAGCTGCACATATCTATTTTCAGTCCAAATTCCTTGTATGTATCTATCAACCACATATTCAACTGCCATAAAAACTAGTGAAACAATAATCACCTCTTTACATTATTGGATATTAATGTGTATGTAAAATTTAGGAAAACAAACAATAACATCAACAAATATAACTAGATTTTAATACTAATGTTAAACATAAATTAAATGTTGATTATTTTCTGAGCAATTTAATAAAAACATCAAGGAAAAGAAATCAACTATTTTGAGTGCTGATATTGTGGTTTAAACTCAGGATCTTACCTTCTCACTTAAGCTTTTTCCCTAATGAGTGTTGCTCTATACATGAAACGCAGCTCCCCTTCCAACTTTATTTTGGGGATTATATAGAGATAAGAATCTCATGGAATAAAAAAATCAGTTGTGTCCCTATCTTGGGGTTCATTTTAATTAGCATCATCTTATATGGTCATATGGTACCATGTACTAGTTACTACAAGCAAAGGAAACTATGGGAACTACGTTTATTTGGGCCTGGCATATTTCACTTAATATAATTTTTTTCACATCTTTCCATTTCCTTACAAAAGGGGCGATGCCATTTTTGATAGAGGCATAAAATTCCACTATACACACACACACACACACACATACATACATATATATATATACACATATATATACATACATATATATATATATATATATATCACGTTTTCTCTTTTTTTATTGGGAAAATACTGTACAGAGGGTTTGCACTTAAATGGGCAATGTAATGAGTACATTTCTTATCAAGAATTGTTGTCTTCTCCTTTGTTTCCCCTTCCCATCCCTTTCCATCTCTCCTACCCCGCGTCCCCCCACCCCAAGCCAAAGTAGTAAAGTTCGTTTTTCGACATAATGTGTTGAACATCTCATTGTTGCAATGGGTCCACCTATATCCCTATTTAAACAATTTGGTTTTCCCTTCCCACCCACAAATTATACCAACATCAAATACAGTGAAAACAGGGGTTATACGGTGGGGGAGGGCTATAAAAATCAACAAAAAAATCATCTTATAAATATGTTAGAAACAAGCAAAAGAAAGAAAAAAATGTTTGAAGCCTTATCTTGGGGTTCATTTCGCCTCAGATCAACTTATCTGACCTTTTCTACTTGTCTCAGACATATATTAGTTATTGCAAATAAGGGAAACCATGGGAAGTATGTTTTTGTGGGCCTGGCCTATTTCACTTAATATGATTTTTCCAAGTCTTTCCATTTCATAACAAATGGATCTATGTCATTCTTTCTGATGAGGCATAGGATTCCATTGGGTATATATACCACATTTTCTTGATCAGTTCATCTACTGAGGGGCCCCTAGGTTGGTTCCATATCTTAGCTATGGTAAATAATGCTGCAATAAACATCGTTGTGTTGGTAGCTTAGTATGGTTTTGTTTGTGATCATTTGGTAAATGCCCCAAAATGGGATTGCTGGGTCATAGGAGCTACAACTGGAGTCTTGGAAAAAATTATATTACATGAAGTAAGCCAGACCCAAAGAAACATAGGTCCTTTGTTTTCCTTATTTGAAATAACTAGTATATATCTGGGACAAGGATAAAAGTTCAAAAGCTATGTATATAAGACCAGATAAGATTATATGAAGTGAAATGAACCCCAAGATAGGGGTTTATAATCAACCATGTGATTTTTTTGTTTCTTTGTATGTTCCTCGCCCATGGTATAACCCCTGTTTTCACTGTATTTGATGTCGGTGCCCCGCATCTTGTATACACATTTCTCTAGCTTGGGGAGGAGAAGGGAAAAAACAAAATGTTTAAATAGGGATACAGGCTGAACCATTGTAACAATGACATGCATAAGAGACTATGTTGAGAAAAGAAATTTACAATTTAGGCAGGGAAGCAGGAAAGAGGGGAGAGGCGGAGTGAAGTTGTGTAGGTGGGAGGGAAGGGCGGGGGTAGGGAAATACAGAGGAATAGGTAACACTGCTTGATAGAAAATGATCTCATTGCAATGCTCAAGTAACTATAACCCCTCTATACAATATTTTTACAATAAAAACTTCTTCAAAAAAAAAAAGAAGGTGTCATGTACACCAAGTATAGTAGTCCACTTCTGAAATCCCAGCTGATTGGGAAGAAGAAATGACAAGGATCATGGTCTGAGGCAAGACCACAAAAATAACTGCCAAGACAGCCATCTTCCATCTCAACAAATGAGCTGGCCATCGTGACTCACATCTGAAATCCTAGCTAATTATGTGGGAGGCATAGGTAACAAAGTCTCAGTCAATCTAAGTTCACACCTGTGCAAAAAGTTCAAGATCTCAAGCAAATAATTTCCAGGCCACTGACAGTTCAGAGATGGTGATATTCTCTTTAAAATTAGATGTTCTAAAGAGACAAAGTTATTTAGGCTTTGAAAGAATTTAAAAGGAAGGAAAATGCATGCGAGTTTTGTTAGCTCCATAATTCTTGAAAATATAAAATGCATATATCCATGTATGTATGTATATACATATATGTAAATATATGTACAAGTAGTTCATCTCTTTTCTGTGTAGCAAATGGTACAAATGAATCTGCACAATCACTACTCAAAGGCATGAATAGACAAAGAGAAGGAGCAAAGAACTCATATTCAGGAATCTATGGCTAGCCAATAACCCTGAAAATCTTTACATCAGTTTGCATGTGTCAGTTACTGCAGTACAAGGACAGTAAATGCTTAGGAGTAGAGTTGATGGATAATATGGAAGTGGGTAGTCAAAAGAGAGGTGAAGGGAGAAAAGGTAGAATGACCAAGAGGAATTGGAGGAAGTGCAGAGAGGAATCCAGTACATTTCCTACAAAATTATGAAGAGTGAAGGAAGATATTCATAGAGGAGGGATGGATGAGAATGTTGAAAGGCTTGGCATTGATCAAAGTATACTGTATGCATTAACTGATTTATTTAATGATAACTCATTATTTAATGATAACTCAAAATAATGATTAAAAATCATGTCCCTAAAATGTTATGCAATTAGAAGCAAAGCATGAGAATGTGTCAGATCATCTCTAGTGTCTATAAATCTTTTTTTATTAGGATGAGTTTTAGAACAACAGTAATGTTGTTCTAATGCCTATCATCTGAAGAAAATTTAATGATTTCCAGCTATTTAAAATAATCATTTTGGGAGCTATGGCTCAAGTGGCATTGTCTACCTCGTGAGCAAAGCTCTCAGATATTGAATTCAAGTCTTGATCTCAAACATAAGTAAAAACAATCAATAAAATCAAGCACTTTCCTGGGCACTGGTAGCTCATGCCTTTAATTCTAACTTTAATCAGAAGGCAGAGGTCTGGGGATCTCAGTTCAGTATCAGCTTGGATAGGAAAGTCTGTGCGATTCTTGTCTCAAATTCACTGCCAAAGAAAGCTGGAAGTGGATTCGTGGCTTGTAGCCTACAGCATAAAGCTCAGGGACAGAACTCAAGCCTTGAGTTAAAGCCTTAGAATAGTGCATATATATACACAAATGAAGTAAGTCACTCAAGTTCTCAACTTCCATTTCCCTAATCTTAACTCTAATCCTGGTCAAAACCCTAAGAGTAACCTTGATGATAATAGTAACCCAATCCTAAAATTAATGAAAATTACTCGAGTTTAGATACATACTTACAGATACCCATTGTCTTTGAAATGATTTGCAATTTTCTCCAAATCCTACAGATTCCCTAACTTGGACCCTGAAATCTATCTTGTTCCCTATTAGGAATCATTAACCTCAAATCCTCATATCATGAAAAATACCATAGTTTTCATTGATCTCAACTTTTACTGAACTCCTGTATATCCAAAAAGAAGCTGCAGGTTTACTTACAATCTACTCTACTTCCAAACCCTAACTATATATCTAATCCTTACTAGAAACCTAACTCTAAATTTAACCCTATTGAACCCTGAATAGGAAAATTAGGGAAACTAGTTTTTGTTAAATTTCGCACTTACATTACTTGAAAGTGTTAGTAGAAATTCAGTTTTACCTTAAAGCTTACTCTTCCCTAACCCTAAGCCTAAACTGAATTAGGAAAGTAAACCTAAACCTAGAACTAATGGCCTTTGGAGTCTAAAAGCCACACAAATACATTAGTTTTTATTCATCCTAACTTCAATTCAACTCATCTTTCTAAAAATAGCTTGTAGTTTCACTCATTATCTTGTCTTTATTGTAACCCTAACCCTAACTGGAATATTGATGTTAACCCTCACCCTAATCATACTCTAATCTTAATATTATTAGCAGTTTTCTATTTCACATTCATCCTAATTCTTACTCTACTTTTGATTCAAAGATTTACTTTCAGTTTGACCCTAATTTTTCCATTTTCCTAATGCTTACTCTAAGCCTAGTTGGAACTAAAACCTAACTTTCACCCTAATGATAATCCAATTCTAATGTTTAAGAAAAACACTCTAGTTTTTAATCATTCTAATGAATACTCTAGTTTTCACTCTGGAAATGAGTTTGTTTGCTCTAATTCCCACGAATTTTCTGACTCTACCTCTAAAGTTATCTTGTTCCCTAACATAAGCCATTATATTACTTGTCCTCAAATTCTCTTACCAGGAAAAATACTGTAGTTTCCATTGATTCTACCTTTTCCTGAACCACTGTATCTGAAAACAGTTTCAGATTTACTTACCATCAAGTCCATTACTTAACGCTAACTCTCAACCTAAACCTGGCTGGAAAACTCTCATTAATCACTACAAGAATGATCACTGAGAAATAAATATAATGATAATGTTCTAGTTACTATTCAGCCTTGCATATTTGCTTCTACTTGTTAGTGAACACAATTTTATACTAAAAGCTTTCTTATATATAAACACAATCAGAAGAAATTACTGACCCTAATCTTAATCCAAATTATATGACAATACTAACACTAACACAAGTACACTAGTTTTCACTCATCCTTCCAAACATAGGTTTCATTTTTTTCCAATATCTTAGTCATTTTCTAACCCTAAAGTTAATCTTTCTTAACTGGAACATTGAGAATAACCATCAGCCTTATTGTAAGTAGATTCTAATATTAATAGCAATACTCTAGTTTGCATTCATTTTAATTCTTACCAGGCTCATATTAAAATTTACCTTCAATTTGACCCTCATTTTTTTCTCCTTCACTCTAAGCCTAACCATGGCTGGAATCCTAACCATAACCTTGACACTAATCGTATCCCAATTCTAAAATTTATGAAAAATGCTCATTTTGTGCAATCCTAACTGAATTTCCACTGGTAATTCTTGAAATAAATTGCAGGTTTTCTGTAAACCCTAAAGATTTTTTCACTCTTAACTCTGAATGTATTTTGTTCCATAACAGGAATCATTATACCCATTGATCTCAAATCCTGATACTATGAAATACATTGTACTTCCATTATCCCAGCTTTTCGTGAATTCCTAGAACATAAAAAAAGGTTCAGCTTTACTTAATATTTAATTCTTTTTTTTTTCTTTTTGTCAGTCATGGGGCTTGCACTCTGGGCAAGGGCATGATCCCTGAGTTCTTTAGCTCAAGGTGTGTGTTTAACCAATTGAGCCACAGCACCGCTTTTGTGTTTTATGGTGGTTAATTTGAGATAAAAGTCTCATGTACTTTCCTGCCTGGGCTACCTTTGAACTGAGATCCTCAGGAAACAGCTTCCTGAGTAGCTAGGATAATAGGCGCGAGCCACTAGTTTAACCCATTTCTTGACTGTATCCTCATCCCCGGTTAACCAGAAACCTAATGCAAACCACATTCTGATTTAACACCAAATGGTTATTGTAAGGAAAATTGTCTAGATTCTATTCAATCGCACATTTTTTTGGCTTCTACTTCTTATTGGAAAACTAAAATTTACCTTAAAGCTTATCCTTCCCTAACCCTAACCAGAACAAAAAAGTATCTCACACTTTAAACCAAATTGTATCTGAATGTTTAAAGTAACACAGACTGGTTTTCATTCATTCTTCTTAAAATATGTGGCAGTTTTACACAATGTATTACATGTTTTTTTCATCCTAACTCCACTCTCACTGGCACACCTTGCCTAATCCTAAGCCTACATAAAACCGAATCATCATGTTAATAGCAAGCCACTTTTTTCATATTTATCCTAACGCTTGCTTAGCGTGTAGGTCTAAATTTTATTTGCATTTTGAACATAAAATGTTAAGTGTTTTTCTATTTCCTGTCAGGTTTTATTGTTCATTATTTTTTTTTAAATTTTATTTTGTTGAAAAGATGCTTTAAAGAGGGATATGTTACATGTGTAAGGTAAGGAGTATGTTTCTTGTTGAGCATTGTTACCCATTTCTTTCTTGTTCTGCCACTATCCCATCCCTCCCCACATCCCTTACCCCTCCCTTCTCATGGTGTAAACTTCATTTTCAACATAGTGAATGTGAGTATCATTGTTGCAATGGGTCATCCTGTGATGAACCTAAATTTTCTATTTCTCTAATCCTAATTCTAATTTTGTCTGGGATCTTAACCCTAACCCAAATAATAATGATAGCTCAATTCAAAAGTTAACGAAAATATTCAGGTTTTTATTCATCCTATTAATTTACTGTACATCTTGAATTAATTTGCAGTTCAACTTAAATCTTCCAAATTAGTTTATATGCGCATGTATAAAGATGTAATTTTATGTGAAAAACAGAAGATCTTTGGAGGAAGGAGTAATGAGAAGGAAATAGAGGGAGTATAATCAAATATGTTAAATATATTATGGAATTGTCACTTCTGACAATTAATATCCATTAACAAAATCACTAAAAATTAATAAATAACACACAGCCTTCTAGTGTTCTTTAAGAGAGCCATGATCTGTCTTCTGAAAAAAAAAACTCGTGTTAGATAAAGTTTGTCCATGCATAATTTATATTGTTGGCCAATTATTTAACTTAATGAATATAAATTTATCGAATAAGATTCCATGACAAAAAATATAAAACAGTTACTTAGTAATTGTTTGAGAAAAAGTTATTGTCATGAGTTTTAGGAAACGGAATTGCTATTTCCCCACAAAGCAATGAATTAGGTTTACTAATCTAGTATTTGTAGTAAGTTTAGAGAACCTAATTGGCATGAAAAACAACTAACTGTACATTTTGTTTCTTGAATGAGTGATATTTTAAACATTGTCTTTTATTCAAATAAATACTTAAGTTTTCATTTCAAAATAAGTGCAATTTTATCTCCTTTCAGAACAAATACTTACCCTGCAATTAAATGTACTAGCATATTTAGGTATTTAAAAGCTAAATTTTCTATGTTTTATATGTAACTCTACATATTCAGAATGACATGATTTTTTTTTATTCATAAATATTTAACCTCAGATTTTTGCTTCATCAATATAAATTGTCTCATGAGGTTGTAGTGAAGGCTCCAGTAACCAGAGAGGTCAAAACCATTTACTGAATTCTAAATTTTAAATCAAATCATTTTTAAGCTTTGATAATATCATTTATTGTCTCTTCAGAGCAATTAAGCTAAAACAAATACTACTTTTTAAACATTTCCCTCACATTGTAAAGAATATTAACATAGGTCAAAAAGAGACTAATTATTTCAGACTCATCATATTTGGTGATCTTAGTGTGAAGAATGTAGAGAGTAGAAGGTCCTTATACTCAATACATAGTTTTGGTAAAATTAAATCATATATCTGGATTTCTAATTTGGAGGTTAATCACATGGAAACAAGAAAATAATAAAAAAATTACTTTGGGATCAACAGAAAAAGATATTTGTGCATGTAACCACAGTTGCTTTATTAGTTTGTAGTTGAACACTGGACTTCGATTTATATCTTGGCTGTTGTGAATAATGTGAATAACAATGAACTACAGATATATTTATGAGTTACCCAGAGAGAAATAATCACACGATTGGTGGGTCAGATGATATTTCAACTTTGGATTTCTTTAGAAAAGTGCATACTACTTTCTACAACGAGAACACTAACATGTATTTTGACCAAGAGTGTAGAAAATTTCCTTTTCTCCACAGTGTCGCCAGCCAACATTATTACCTTTTGAGTTTTTTTAAAGGGCAGGTTTTTACTGTGCACAGTATCCCAGACTGGCCTTAGGCTAAAATCCTTTTACTCCAACCTCCAATCACTTGGAATTACCAGCCTTTGCCACCACACCTGGTTCCTTGGATATTTTTGATAAGAGTTATAATAGTTAAGAAGTAGTATCATAGTAATTTTGAATTGCATTTCTCTAATGACTTCTGCTCACAAAGCATTAAGCCAGCATAAAAGTTGTATTAAATACAAATTTGTAAATCCACAGGCGATTTTCAGGGCTTTTTGGAAAACATGTCTATTCAGAACTTTTGTCCATTTTTAATCAAGTTTCTTGTTAATCTCATCTTTAATCTCTTTATAGAAAATCTATAATTAATTCAAGGTAGTAGAAAGGAAAAAATTAAGCAGCTCCTAACATTTTTAAATTTTTAATAAAGTGATATTGCTTTAATCATTTTCTGTTAATGCTTGAGACTATATAACTCAATTTACAAGGCTATATATATTTTATTTATTTTACTTTGATTGTTCTTTCCAAAGCCTACATGACTGATTTCACTTGGTTTCTTTCAGTCTCATGTAGTTCAGATTTCAACCTGAAGAATAAACGGAAGGAAGCAAATAAAAATATAGTTCCCCTCATCTGATGATGCCTCTACAAGAATGAGGAAAGTGTTCATCCTTCTAAGGACCTATGATAGAATATCAAAAAGAAAATTTATTCTTCTAGGTCTTCCTTATCTTTGCGATGTAACTTAAATGATGTAAAACACAATATACTGTTCAGATACTTTTATGTTTTATCAGTTTTGCACATTTTCATATGGATTTCACCTCAGTCTACAACATTCCTTCATCGTTCTGTCCCTGATATTTTTACACTATGACTACATAAGATTACCTGTTTGATTTACAGCATGAGAAGTTATCCACCTTTCTTCCTTGGAAGCAGAGCATGGCCAATAGATATTACTTCTGGTTGCTCACACTACATGTAATGGTTTCTGTACTACTTATCACATTCTATTTAGTATTTAAAAAAGAATGCTGGCTAAACTCAAAGCTCATTCATAGGTTTATGTTAAGTGTTTCACAAGTTTTATTTTCTTAATTCTTAAGATAACATTTGCTATAATGCTAATGTTATTACCAGTTTAGTGTTAGGAAAAATTGTAGTAAAAGACAGTAAGTGCATGGCCCAAAGACACACACAGTGAGGAAGGAAATGAGTCAAATTTTCCAAAAGTCTTTCAGCAATACCAAAAGTGGGTAAAATCTCTCCATTCTCTTACACTCTCAGTTCAATATTCATATTGTCCAAGAAATAATAGCATAGCAAATATTGCCCATAGTGATTGTTTTTTGCCACATTTTGTCTTCAACACAGACTGTGTTGGTGAAATTTGGTTATCATGCACAGAGCTGAGCTTACAAATTGAAGTCGGAAGACAGCCAAATTTCTTCTGTCCCACAGTTCCAGTTTCTTTTTTAAAAAGTACTAAAAATTTTAAATATCATCACTTACTATCTTTTAATCTCCAAACGAATTAAATTGGCATATAATCACTCCAAAAGTCTTTCAAATTAGGTGATGATAAAACAGGATCCCATGAAATAAAATTTCTTTTATTTTTAAAATTATTCTAAAAGCCTTGTGCTGGATGGTCACCCTTATAATCCTATCTACTCTGAATATTTGCTCAGGATACTGAGATCTGTGGATAACACTTGGGAGCCAATCAAGCCCCCCCCCCAAAAAAAAAAACTTCAATGAATTATTTTTCAAAATATTTAATTAACTAGCAAAGAGCCAGGAATTGAGATGTAGCTTATATAGTAGCTCACCAATCTAGATAGGAAAGGCCTAGCAAGACCTTGAATCCCTGATTTTAAACTCTGAGCACACCAATATACATACATGGCGTGTGTTCGCATGCATGCGTGTCTTTGCTTGCGCGCTGCTGCACTCACACACACACATTTATTCAAATTACCTTCATCTCAGTGTTCTGCATTAATTTCTTTGTTAACGATATTATATGGGTAAAATAGAGGAAATAAACTCTTCCATCTCAGAAAATTTTTGTGTTTTTATTCTAATAATACTGTGCAGAAGGGTCAGATTTACATGAAAAAGGAGACTATTACATTTCCTAACAAGCATTGTTACCTCCTCCTTTATATTTTCCCTACAATCCCTTCCCTCCCACCTCCACAAGTACACTCCCCTCCCCCTTCCTTCCTCTGCCTAAATTGTAAAGTTCATTTTGCAACATAGTGTCTTGTGCATCGCATTGTTACAATGGGTCAACCTGTATCACTATTTGAGCATATTTTTCCCTTCCCCTCCCTAAATTAGAGAAGCATACATACAAGATGTAAGTGCACCAACTTCAAATACAGAGAAAACATAGGTTATGACGTGGGGAGAAACATACAAAGAAACAAAAAAAAAATGACATCACACATTATAAGTATGTTAGAAACAGTAGCGAGAAACAAAAAACAACTTGTGTCCCTATCTTGGGGTTCAATTTCTTTAACATCATCTTATCTGGTTATATGCACATATCTTTTGAACTTTTCTGCTTATCCCAGACATATATTTGTTATTGAAAATAAGGGAAATCATGGGACCTATGATTCTTTAGACTTGGCTTACTTCACTCAATAAATTTTTTTCCAAGTCTTCTATTTCCTAAGAAATTGGGCAATGTCATTCTTTCTGATGGAGGCATAGAATTCCATTTTGTATATATACCACATTTTCTTGATCCATTCATCTAATGAGGACATCTGAGTTGGTTCCATATCTTAGCTGTCGTAAATAATGTTACAATAACCATAGTAGTGCTGGTAGTTTTAGTATGGTCTTGTTTATGATCATTTGGGTAAATCCCCAAAAGTGGGATTACTGTGTCATAGAGGAGTTTTATGTGGAGTCTTTTGAGAAACCTCCATACTGCTTTCCAAAGTAGTTGAACAAGTTTACACTCCCACCAAGAATGCAGTACTATTCCCTGTGGCCACATACCTTTCAACATCTGTTGTTGTAAAAATATGAGCTCCATGGATTTGTATGTCATCCTTGTGCAGGGGGCATGCTAATCTTCTCTGTATCGTTCCAATGTTAGTGTATGTGATGCTAACTTGAGCACAGAACATTTTTTATATATAAAGTATAATTTTTATTGATTTTATTAAACTAGACAATTCAACAGAAAGTAAGTTCAAAAGAATTGTGAAATTTTAGAATCATGTATTTCTTTATAAGCACACATTGAAGAATAAAATCAAGATAGACATGCCAAAAACAAAATAATTCCAGAAATTTGTAGTTCAAGAGATGTGTAAGAGGAGGAATTCAATTATTCTATACAAGGAACCTGTCAAAATGAACATTGCAGCAAGTGTTAAGGCTTGTTAAAAGTTTTAAATATGCTTAATTTTGGGATTTTGCTTATATATGCCAAACATAGGACTCTTTGGCAGGTATAAAACTTTTCTGCAAAGTATTTAAGATTTACGGTAGCAGACATTATGTACTAAGTATGTACATTTCAGATTTTAAGGAAACTTTATTAATGAGAATTTGCAAAGTCTTTGTGTAAAGAAGCAGAGTGAAGAATTAAGACTTTAACTACACAGTTTCTGTTAATACTTTAGGGATTCCTTACTTTATTTGTTAGCAAGGAATAAATGATGATATAAGCCATAATGTACACATGTATGTTACTATTTACACACATATACATACACATGTATACATGCACATATGGAGAAAGACACATAATTACAGCCAACAAAAGTTTCACCAGTTTTTGAATATGCCTTAAACTGAATACTTGGAACAATATATATTGAAGATGTATTTGTCTCTAAGAGTTCTTTTACCACTCCTCTTATCTCTTAAAACTGGTAGTTTTAGAGAGATTTGACTTACAAAATGCAGTACAAGGGATAGCAAGTCACTTGGAAATCTCAATAAGTATAAGTCATATGGTGTCTCCCTGCTCCTCACAGAATGCTTACTTTTGTAAACACTCTCAACAACAAAAGTAGCAGGAGAATACCCTGCTAAAGAGTAAAGTTAAAAGGCTTTAAATGGCATCCTTACTTGAGCTCTTTTTCCAACAGCCAAGCATGAATTCCTAGGCAGATGACTGAGTCCTCAGGAAACTGGACTCTACATATACATTTAACTAACCCATGTGAAAATTCCTATGTGAGAAATGCTGACTGAGGTCTTGGTGATTTCCTGGCCAAGAAAATAAGAAAAAAAAGAATTATTTTTAATGTTTTCAAGTTTGAGAATAATTTGTAGCCTGTCAATAAATGTGTAGAACACAATTATACAAACTGACAAAAAAATGATGGCATTTCATTTATGTGCTCCTGGACTTGGCCAGTAATTTTAGATGTGTCTACACAAATAGAATCAGCATAAATCAATCCAGCATTTCTTCATTTAAGATATAAGGAAAGGATACTGATTGACCCATTGTAACAATGAGATATACAAGACTCTCTATCAGAGGATGGGTGAAGTGGGGAGGTGGGGACGTGTGAAGGGAAGAGATGGTAGGGGAAAAACAAAGGAGGGGGTAACAATGCTCAATAAGAAATGTATTCATTACCTTACTTATGTAATTGGAACCCCTCTGTACAGTATTTATAATAAAAATATATATTAAAAAGATACAAGGAGAACTTCTGTACTTATATGAAGATGTATTTGTCACTCAATATAAGTAAGGTATAGGTTTTAGGACCACAGGCTTATTACTTTGGATACTCAAAATCTCTACATGAACACAGTATATTATTTATATTAGAATCTGCCCACAAGCTAATGCAGTATAATTGCTATGAGAATTTTTACTACATTCTATATTTGTAATGAAAACTAGAAGTATATGCACTATCAACTGATAGAAATTTTTTCAGATAAATTTTGTATGCAGTTTGTGGATGGAATTTGGAGAGCAATTTTGAAAAGCACAAATTTCATCAAAAAAACGAGTCTGCAAATTGTAAAAAAGAGCTAATACAGCATCATTGAATAGTATGGAACTTCAAGGAGAAGTACTTGAATTGAGATAATATCAGAAAGTGTAACAACCCAAGGAATTTTTGGAAATGCAGCTACTAGATTTCTCATGTAGAGCTTTCATAACAGTTTGTGAAGCACAAATCAGAACCTCACTGAAGTGTAGATGGTTTTCCCTCAACTTTCTGTCATGATCAGTCATTATCAATCAACATATAGCTAATCTTGAATAATCCTCTAATAAAATGTTGGTGGAGTGTTTATATGGAGAAAATCTCAGAAGGCTAACTTTTTCCAATTAGGACAGTCTGTATTCTATGATTCATCCAAGAGAAAACTAGGTAAGCATCCATTTACAACCTTCTGAATAATTCTGATTCTGCACACATTACTTATCTATCCATACATGTGCCCAAATGAAAAGATTTTAGAATAATTTATCATTAAAAATTTAAATTTAGGGTTCCGGGAAGATAGCAGAGGAGAAGCTGGAAGCTAAACAAGCTCTCACATAGAAAGCAGTTTAAGTGCTCCAGTGAACAGTCCTAAGCCAGAGAATCACACCAAGTGTGCCATGACAGTACTAAGAGTTAGGCCAAAGAGGGAAAATCCAGGCAAGGAGACAAATCTGAGCACTTGCCAGCAGCCATGGTTGCAGCTGTGGCGGGTATGGTGGCAGCCGTAGCCGCCATAGCTGCAACACAGAGAGTCTAGGACAAAGGCAGCAGATGCAGCAGGAGAGAGGATTCTACTAAACACCAGCAAGAACTAACAAGGAGCAGACATCATTCTTCAGATCACAGACCAGAGATGACCCAGGAACCAGACTCCTGTGTGAGTAGAAGCCTGACTTCCTTTCTCCTTCTAAGGGAGCAGAGAAGGGAAGGCTACCCCTCCCTGCCCACTACCGGAGATCTCCATCTTTGATACTGGCAAAGGCCTGACTGATCAGCTAGCTCCAACTCAGTCCTTGGATGAAAACAAAAAGTCATTTAGCAGGTCACAGGAACCTAACCTGACCTGCCAGGTTCAGCTCCACCCAGGGAAAATTCACCCAGCCCAAGAGTGGCTTTCTTCACTAGGTAAACAGAGCCAGAGGCTGCCCCTCCCTACAACAGCCGAGACAATCAATTGAAATTCAGTAACAATAAACCCTGAGAATGGCTCCTGGCCGGGATCTGTGACTGCCTCAGAAGCTAGCCCCTCAGGGAAACGCTACTGTTTGCTGAAAGGCCTCAACTCTGCCCAGAACCTAGCCCCATCACAGCATTTCCAAACTAAAAGAAACAGCCATCACCCTCTTTTGTGATACTCAAAGCAGATCTCCCTCCCATTGAACTAGCCTGGGAGGAGGATGACAAAATCCTGGGTAAAGCAAAGCATTTTTTTGCCTGCTCAAACAAACTGACTTAAAAAACAACCAAGCTACAGGAAAATCAAACACCACAAGCAGACCAGAGACTCCAACAAGAGACTGGTTATGGAC
This sequence comes from Dipodomys spectabilis, assembly GCF_019054845.1. Classification (NCBI taxonomy): domain Eukaryota; kingdom Metazoa; phylum Chordata; class Mammalia; order Rodentia; family Heteromyidae; genus Dipodomys; species Dipodomys spectabilis. The sequence goes on along the minus strand of NW_024870812.1, from coordinate 1,508,383 downwards.
ACAAGGGAGGTACAGGATCTTCCCATCTCACCCCAAAAAAGCAAAGAACTCTTTTTTGGTACCTTTTATTAAAATTTTTAACATTTTTAATTTAAAAAATTGTTTTCTATTAACTTTTTTTCTTCCTCTTATAATTTTTATTTTAGGTTTATATGTGTGTGTGTGCTTTTTTCACTTTTGTTTAGCTCTACTGACCTTCTTATCCTTTTTTCCTTTCTTTCTCATTCTTTTCACTTTTTCTTCTCTTTCGTTCTTTTTTTGCGTGATTTAATCTCTGTTCTGCTCATTCTCAGATATACCTGTATTTGATTATTAGACCTTATAACCCATTGTATACACACTTAATCCAGAAATTTATTACTGAATTCAAAACCTCTTAGACTTAAATTCCTTAATAGCCGTACTACCTGTATATACCTATATAAAATTTTAAGCATTTTTATTTTTTAATTTTTCATGTCTCCTTTCTATTCCTCCATTTCTCTTATCCTATTCCCATCCTAATCTGAATATTACATTTTTAATTTGCATAATTTTTAAGTGTTCCATTTTTTAATTTTTGTTTTACTATTTTTCCTTGTCTTTTTTTTCTCTTTCTTTTTTCCCCGGTCTCTACTATCATTCTATCCAACCTATTTCCTGCTTTGAGATTAGGACTTAGTTAGCTCTCCCTCTACCTTTCCAGAACCCTCTATTCCTATTTATACCCACATCTCTCGCTAAACCTCATAACTTCTGATTTGCCAAATTCTTCTCTGCAGTTTGTAGCTTATTAATACATAGTTGTTTGATGTTGAAAAATATATCTGTTGAATTAGATTATATCTGCAGGCTTTTGACTTTGCAATTACATACTTTGTTGATGCTTGCCTTAAGATAGTTTTCTAGCACAAAAGTGGTGTTACTCTCATCCCAAATGGACAGAATAAGCAGGAAAAACACAAGAAAAATGGCAAGTCCGGGTATCTCAACTTCCACTCATGATAATCAGTGGACAGAACAGATAATGAATAATCCAGAGGAGAGTTCCCAAAAAGCTCTACAAACACTAATGGTAAACATGGTAAATAAAAAGATTGAAAACCTGCAAAGGACTCTGTGTGAGCATGATAGGGAGAGAGAGGAGGCAAACCAAAGATCAAAACAGGAAGCTCATTGGTGTGAGGAAGCTACTCAAAGATAGATAAAGGAATTGTATGAGCAGCTTCAGAACACTCAAAGAGAAATAAAGGAATTGTGTGAGCAGGCTGAGATCAGGCAAAGAGAACCACAGGAATTGCATGAATGTGAAGAAGCTAATCAAAGAGTAATACAGGAAATGAGAGAGCAGGATGAGAATAGACAAAAATCACTAGAGGCATTCATGGAATCCATAAAGAGAGAGCTGAAAGACATCAGGGAGTCCACAAAGGGAATGCTGAATGGATGCCAACAGAAGGAATGGGAGTCCAAGGAAACCATAACCAATCAAATAAGTGATTTGAGAATAAACACTGATCACCAAATTAAGGAAATAAAAAATTTCGTATAAGATCTAAAACAAAGATCCAACAAAGAATTTGAAGCCACAAACAGTGACCAAGTAGAAGGAAAAGAAAAAAAAAGTAGAACGTGTGGATAGTAGGATGGACCATGCAGAAAAATCCTGAGGAAAGAAGACAGCCTAGATATTATAAAGAACATACAACCATCCATGACAAATCCAAGAAATAGGATAGATCTATTCAACACTCAACCCTTGGAAGACACCATTAGAAGGCCTAATCTGAGGATAATGGGTGTAGAAGAGCACCTAGAGAAAGAAGTCAATAGTCTAGGAAATTTGTTTAACAGGATCCTAGCAGAAAACTTCCAAAACATGCAAAAAGATAGGCCTATTCAGATACAAGAAGCTTTTAGAACTCCCAATAGGCCAGACCAGAACAGGACATCCCATTGTCACATTATAATATGCACAGGATCAATTCACACCAAGGAAAAGATCCCTAAAGTTGTCATGGAGAAAAGATCAATCACCTATAAAGGGAAACCAATTAGAATCACCTCAGATTTCTCAGCAGAGACAATCAAAGCAAGAAGAGCCTAGAATGATGTAAGCCATGCCCTAAAGACAAACAACTATCAACCAAGAATACTTTATGCAGCTATACTCTCCTTAATATTTGGAGGTCAAATAAAACACTTCCATAGCAAAGAAAAATTGAAACAATATATCTCCACCAAACCAGCCCTACAAAAGAATCTTAAAGATGTCCTACACAGTGAAAACCAACAAGACCACAATAAAGGCCAAGAAACAGAACCCAAACTGAGAATCCAAGAACCATAGAAAGAACACAGTTGCCTCAGCCACGAAGAAGTTGGATAAAATGGCAGGAACTCACAAATACATCTCAGTTTTATCTCTCAACATTAACGGACTTAACTCACCAATTAAGTGACAAAGTCTGTCTACTTGGATTAAAAAGCAAGATCCTTCTATCTGCTGCCTTCAGAAGTCACATCTTGCCCACAAAAACAAACACATTTTCAATTTTAAAGTCTGGAACAAAATCTACCAAGCAAATGGCTCCCATAATCAGGAAGGAATTGCAATCCTAATATCCGATAAAATAGACTTTTAATATTAGTGAAAAGGTCGGTGCATAGTAATTAATGGATCACTCAGGAGGATATTACAATTCTAAATATCTATTTGCCAATAAACGGAGCACCCAAATTTATCCAAGAAACACTACTTTCCCTCAAATCCCACATAAATCCAAAGACATTAATTGTTGAGGACTTTAACACACAACTTTCCCCACTAGATAGAAGAACTTCGCAGAAACTCAACAGAGAAACCTCAGATATAAACAACTGTATAGACCAAATAGATTTAACAGACATCTACTGAATATCTCACACAGCAGCTTTAGACAATACGTTTTTCTCAGTAGCACATGGAACATTTTCCAAAATAGACCACATTTTAGTCCACAAAGCAAACTTGTCCAAATTCAGAAACATTGAAGTTTTACCTTGCATTCCCTCAGACCACAAGGGGATAAAATTAGAACTTAACACCAAAAGCCACCAAAGAAAGTCATGTAACACACGGATCCTGAAAAACACACTGCTGAATCACGAGTGGGTTATGGGAGAGATTAGAAAGAAAATTCAAATGTTCATGATATTCAACAAAAATGAACACACCAAGTACTAGCTCCTCTGGGACACAACAAACGCAGTATTCAGAGGCAAGTTTATAGCTCTACACAAACAAATTGGAGAGATCTGAACCAATTTAATGAGACATCTGAGCCTCCTTGAAAAAGAGCAGTAAGATAAACACAATCCAGTAGATGGAAATAAATAATTAAAATTAAATCAGAATTAAATGAAGTGGAATGTAAAAAAAATAGAAAAAAAACAGAGTTGATTTTTCGAAAGAAATAACAAAATTGACAGACCCTTAGCAAATCTTATCAGAAAAAGAAGAGAACACACCCAAATAAACTCAGAGATGAGAATGGAAGCATCATCACAGAAACAACTAAGATTCAGAACATTATAAGGGAATACTTCTCAAAACTTTATGCTAATGAGTTTGAGAACATGGCAGAAATGGACCTTATCCTAGCAAATACTGACATGCCCAAACTAAGCCAAGATGAGTCAAACTATATTAAAAGGCCTGTATCAAGCATTGAAATAGAAACAACAATAAGAGACCTCCCATCTAAGAAAATCCCAGGACCAAATGGTTTTACAGCGGAATTCTATAAGGCCTTCAAAGCAGACATCACACCAATACTCCTCGAAATCTTCAATGAAACTGAAAGAAAAAGTTCACTACTGAACTCATTCTATGAGGCCATCATAATACACATCCCAAAACCAGGAAGGGACTCATCAAAGAAAGAGAACTATAGACCCATTTCTCTGATGAACACTGATGCAAAGTTTCTCAACAAAATTTTGGCCAATCGACTTCAACAATTCATAAAAAAAATCACATACCACGATAAAACAGGATTCATTTCAGGGATGCAAAACTAGTTTAATATACTCAAATCAATTAATATAATTCATCACATCAACAGCAGCAAGGATAAGAACCACATGGTTATCTCAATAGATGCAGAAAAAGTTTTTGACAAGATCCAACACACTTTTATGATGAAGGTTTTGGAAAAATTAGGAATCCATGGAACATTACTCAATACAACAAAGGCTGTATATGACAAACCTATAGCCAGCATTATACTTAATGGTGAAAAACTAAAGCTATTTCCTCTTAACTCAGGAACAAGACAAGGATGCCCACTCTCTGCACTTCTCTTCATTCGAGTATTGGAATGCCTAACTAGAGCAATAAGACAAATGCAAATACAAGAGGGATCCAAATATGCAAAGAAGAATTAAAACTCTCCCTCTTTGCAGATGCCATGATCTTGTATTTAAAAAATCGCAGAGTCCACTCCAAAATTACTCAAAACTTTGTCAAAGTAGCAGAGTATAAAATTAACACTCAAAACTCAATGCCTTTTCTGTATGCCAACAAAAAGGAAAGTGTGGCTGACATTAGGAAAACACATCCATTTGTAATAGCCCACAAAAAAAATACCTAGGTATTAACTTAACCAAAGAAGTGAAGGACCTCTATGATGAAAACTTTAAATACCTGAAAAAGGAAATCAAAACTGAACTTAGAAAGTGGCAAAAACTCCCACGCTCCTGGATTGGAAAGATCAACATCGTAAAAATTGCAATATTTCCCAAGGCTATCTAAAAATTCAATGTGATACCTATCAATATTCCAACCTCATTCTTCAAGGAAATAGAAGAGGCAATCAAAAAATTCATATGGAACAATAAAAGACCCTGAATAGCAAAAATGTTCCTTAACAGAAAGAACTGTGCTGGAAGAATACAATACCAAATTCAAATTCAACTACAAAGCCACAATAATCAAAACAGCTTGGTACTGGCACAAGAACAGACCTCAGAACCAATGGAATAGAATTGAAAACCCAGAAATGAACCTATAGACCTATAGCCATCTAATCTTCGATAAGGGAGCTAAAAAAATAGAATGGAAGAAAGACAGCCTCTTCAGTAAATGGTGTTGGCAAAATTGGTTCACTACTTGTAGAAAACTAAAGCTAGATCCTTATATATAACCCTCTACCAGAATCAACTCCAAATGGATCAAAGAACTTGGAATTAAAGCAGACACTCTGAAAACATTACAGGATGGAATAGGAGAAACCCTAGGCCTTGTTGGCATAGGCCGAAATTTTCTTAATAGAGACCCAGAAACACAAAAAATCATAGAAAGGTTGGACAAATGGGATTGCATAAAATTGCAGAGCTTCTGCATGGCAAAGGACATAGATAGCAAGGTTAAGAGAAAGCCCATGGATTGGGAGAAGATCTTCACTAGCCATAAAATGGACAAGGGTCTCATTTCTAAAATATACCTGTAACTCAAAAATTAAAATCCCCCAACAAATCTTCAAAGAAACAACTGCCCAATAAATAAGTGGACTAAAGACTTAAAGAGAAACTTCTCTGAAGAGGAAAGAAGGATGGCCAATAGACACATGAAGAAATGCTCAACCTCCCTAGTCATAAAAGAAATGTAAATCAAAACAACATTGAGATACCACCTCACCCCAGTTAGAATGGCTATAATCAAGAACTGTAATAACAACAGATGCTGCAGGGGATGTGGACAGAAGGGAACACTACTGTATTGTTTATGGGAGTGTAAACTTGTTCAACCAGTTTAGAAATCAGTATTGAGGTTCTTCAAAAGACTCCACATAGAGCTCCCATGTGACCCAGCATTCCCACTTTGGGTATTTTCCCAAATGTTCACAAACAAGACCACACTAGAGTTTCCATCACAACTATGCTTATTGCATCATTAGTTACCATAGCTAATATATGGAACCAACTCAGATGGCCCTTAGTAGATGAGTAGATCAAGAAAATGTGGTATATATACACACTGGAATTCTATGCCTCCATCAGAAAGAATGACATTGCCCATTTGTTAGGAAATGGAAAGATTTGGAAAAAAATTTATTAAGTGACATAAGCCAGGCCCAAAGAAACATAGGTCCCATGGTTTCCCTTATTTGCAATAACTAGTATATGTCTGAGACAAACAGAAACTGTCGTACAAGTTGATGTGAGGGAAATGAACCCTAAGATATATATTCTAATGTTATTTCCTTCATGTGATTGTTTCTAACACATTTAAAAGATTATTTCTTTTTTGCTTTGTATGTCCCTCCCCCACTGTACAAACCCTGCTTTCACTGTACTTGATGTTGGTATAATTTGTGGAGGGGAAAGGAAAAAACAAATCGTTTAAATAATACGGATACAGCTGGACCCATTACAACAATGAGATGTACATGTCATTATGTCGAAAACAAACTTTAAAATTTTGCTGTGTGGGGGGAGGATTGGGTGGGGAGCATGGAGAGGACAGGAAGTTATGGGAAGGGGAAACAAAGGAGGAGGGTACAATGCTTGATAAGAAATGTACTCATTATCTTACCCATGTAATTGAAACCCCTTTGTACAGTATTTTCACAAAAACAAAAAAATAAATTTAAATATGGAATGAAATTAGTTCCAATAATGCATTGCATTAAGGTATTTAGAAATAACTTAAATGTGCATAAGATTTTTTTTTAATTTTAATGTTTATTTTTTGTGAGCATACTGTACAGAGGGATTACAATTACATGGACAAGATAATGAGTACATTTCTTATCAAGCATTGCAGCCTCCTCCTTTGTTTACCCTTCACATCTCTTCCCAGCCTCCAGTCCCCCCCACCCAATCTCCCCCTCCAAAGATTTTTTTATTAGAAATGAAAGGATATTGGAATTAGGTTCTCTACATTTTTTTATTTTTTGTGAACATACTGTACAGAGGGATTACAATTACATCGGCAAGATAATGAGTACATTATCGTAAAGTTCGTTTTGAACATGACAACTTGTACGTCTCGTTGTTGCAGTGGGTCCACCTGTATCCTTAAACGACTTGTTTTTCCCCATCTCCTCCACAAATTATACCGACATCAAATATAGTGAAAGCAGGGGTTATACTGTGGGGGAGGAACATACAAAGCAACAAAGAAATAATCTTATAAATGCGTTAGAAACATATGCATGAAACAAAAAAACATTTAAATGCATATCTAAGGGTTCATTTTCATAACATCACATTATCTGACCTTTTCTGCTTGTCTCAGATGTATACTAGATATTGCAAATAAGAGAAACCATGGGACCTATATTTCTTTGGGGTTGGCGCTACATTTTAAGCAATTTGCTTAAAAGAATAGGCAAAATAAAATTTACATTTGCAGCAGATTTGACACATTAACTTTTGTATATTGAAAGGGAAACAAGCCTCAACAATATGTCAATTTTCTCTTCTTATCTCTAAAGGTTTATGCTTCTGGTCTCTTAATATTATAACTTCAAAAGAGTATGTTTAGCTAGTTGTAAAGGGGTTTTGCTTCATCGTGTCAGTTTTGAATAAAGTGTATGTGCATTTCAATATACAGTGCATCTGGATCATTTTCAAATTTCACATTTTTCTTCCTTCCTTTACCCCAACCCCACCTATCCCTTCATGTTTCCTACTTATATTCTGACATGTGTACATTGAATGTTATGACTGTATTAGTCCACCATTTCCCTCTCCATTCTTCTACACTACTCCCTTTAGCCCAGATCCCCTTTTTAAGACTTGTTTCAACTTCATGGTATTTTGTTAAATATCTCTACTTTGGCATTTGGCTATGGGCTTGCCACATCCTCTCTTCCATGTTTGACCTACATAAATGAATATATTTCTCCACATTTCTAATCTCTGAATGGCTAAGATAGATCTCCTTTACTATTCACCTTCTGTCTTAAATTTAGAATTGGACTTTCAGGGCCATCTGATAGAACATTTTTATTCTCTACACACTGAAGATGGAAGGGAAATAATTTCCATGCTGTCAGCATTATGTTATCCATCATGAATTCCCATCGCTATTCACTTCAGCAGTCTAAATATAAAGTCATATTTTCTGCTTTATATTCACACAGTATAAATGAATATCAAGGGTAATTTACCTAGTATTGGAAGTTTAGGGACGATCTTCAATTTCTGACGATAGAAGCAGGAATCAGTTTTAATTTTCAGATTCCTCTATGTAGTGAGCCCTGCATTATTCTAAATTTTCGATAAATTTCGAGTTACTTTTTGTTAATAATTTAAAAAGTTTTATTTCAGTATTTGAAATGCTGCTCCAATTATTTTAAAAGTTTCACAATAAGTTAGACTGAACTTTTTCCTCCCATGTTCCCCACTAGTTCAGGTTAAATCTCCTTTCGCTGTATTTTTTGAGAGACCAAGGGATAAGGGTAAACAGAGAGATGATCATTACTCAGATATTTCCTTCCTCTTCTGTTTCTGTGGTTTTGTTGAGAGGAAGACTGGAGCAGGGAACAAGAGTGATGCTTGACTTCATCATACAAGGGAGCATTCCTGGCATGTCAATTATTGTTTCTCAGAATCACTGAAATTGCTTACTCTTGCCTTCTGACAGTAACCTAACTGTGGCTTCCTTGGTGCAGAGGAAGCACACTAACAGGTTATTACCCATAAATTGGTATTTTATATCTCAGCTTACTACTACCAAAAATAAAAAGCTTTGGCTACATAAATGCAAAGGTACTGATTGTCCAACAAAACCTTAGTGAGGAGTAGACAATTCTACTCATCTACCCCCCCCCCTCGTATCCTCCCTTCTATTCCCCTCCCCTCATTTAACCTCCCTTACTTTCTTCTTTCTTTGTGTCTCTCTCCTGCATATTCATCTCTATCTTCTCTCTTTTTCTCTTCCAGTAGCAAGTGCTTTGGTTTATCAGAAAACACATAAATAATTGAACAAATATTTTCTTCTCCTCTTTTTGTGATTTTTTATTTTAAGAAGTGAGTTCTAGCACAGCACCAGTGGCTTACACCTAGATAGTCGGTAGGTTCAAATTTGACAATTGCAATTCGAAGCTATTCCAAGTAGATAATCCTAAGAGATTCTTTTCTCCACTTGTGGTAAATGGAAGAAGTGAAGGTGTGGCTCAGGTGGTATAGAGCAAATATTGAGAATTAAAGCCCAGATAGAGCTCAAGGCCAGGAGTTCAAATCCCAGTACCAGCACAATATTAAAAAAAATGAGTCCTTTTTCTATGAAAAGGGATATTTCTCCAAAATTTCATACCCAGGACAATTTTCAAGGTCCAAGACTCTTTTTAAGGCTCTTTCACATCTTAAACTGATTCCTCTGCTTGATTCATATCATGAAAAATAGGAGTCACACTTCATAATAAAAACTATGCACATTATTGAACAGTTCTTACCATTTTTAATGTAAAGGAAGCATGAGAGAAGAATTCATCTCACTTGGGTGAGTTAGGCTTGACTCACTGACAGACTATTGCTAGTAAATGAGGGTCTGTTTACATGTAAATAAGTCTATATAGATGTTTTTCTAGGAGAGAGAACAAGCTACCTGTTTCCAAGTTTGAATCAGATTAAGTTTATTCCTATGATATGGTAAAGAGAAGCTCATCTCATACAACACTATGCCGACAGTAATTTCAAAAATATTAAAAATCAAGGTCTATGTTTTGAACAGCTAAATTTTCACAAACAAAAAACAGTTTTTGAGCCAAGAAAATATAAGTTAGAGCAATAGGAACTATATTAAATATAGTTAATGGCTGAGTGATATGTGTAAAAGAGTTCTGTAATCACAACTAAACTATACATTTTTTCATAATGTCCCTAACAAGAATCTCTTAGATAGGCCTTGCTAAATCTGTCATAGAGTGCTGTGTTTATGCAATTGTCAGGTTTGTTTAGGGTCCAATATCTTCCACAGTCGCTTGGGTTGCAAACTGCCCTGTTGGGAAACACATGCTGTCTTGCTAGATACCTACGATTTTTATGCCACTGTGAAAAGTTATTGTTTTTCTTCTTGTAATTATATCTGTCAGTGTGAAGTCCTTTCATGATAAGAATAATAGTTTCTGTACCCTTTGTTACACTAACAAATCTCAGATATAAGTATAGTCGGGTGCCCGTGGCTCATGCCTATAATCCTAGCTACTCAAGAGGATGAGATCTGAGGATCACAGTTCAATGCCAGCTCAGGCAGGAAATTCCATGAGATTCTTATCTCCAATAATGTACCAGAAAACTGGAAGTAGCGCTATGTCTCAAGCGGTAGAGCTCTTGCCTTGAGCTGAAGAGCACTTGGACAGCACCTAAGCCCAGAGTTCAAGCCACATGACTGACCAAAAAAATATCTATCTATCTATCTATCTATCTATCTATCTATCTATCTATCTATCTATCTATCTATCTATCTATCTATCTATCTATCTATCTATCTATGATGAGTTGAATTACATTTAAATATAAATCAATATTTGTGATACACATTTAAAATATAAGTAAATATATGATGTATTTGTAATATATACATATATTTACATATATAAGATCATATTATACCTTTATGTTTATAAATACACTTGTAATTTATATCCAAAGAGTACATCTGAAGATTTACGGGAAAATGTAGAGTGTCTAAAGGGTTACTACTGACCCGCCATACTTTCAATCATTTTTTTCTACTTATTACAATGTCTGGAGTACTAAGACTGAATGATTATGAAACAGAGTTGTTGTTTTATTCCTTACGATTTTGGATTACAAACATCTACTTACTTTGTATAAAACCTACCAAAATGTGATCTTGAAATCACACTCCACAAACTGGACATATACATCAATTTAGCAACTTACAGGTCTCAAACTTTTATTTGAATCCTGTATCTCACATACATTCAGTTTCCTTCGAGTCAGCTCCATGTACAAACATGCCTAGATTTTCATGCTCACATACATCACCATACTCACATGACATACTAAATGTAACATTGTAATAAATATATATATATATACTGAAAAAGAACACCTTTGTAAATGTAATTAAATTTTATTTTTAAATACAATGCATTATTGAAATACTGATGAAAGAGCAGCTGAGAGATGTTTCAAATAGTAGACTGCCTCCCTAAAGAGCATGTTTCTTATTCCAAACATCATTATTTCCATCCTTCTTTCTCCCACATAAAAAAGCATAAATAACTACAGAATTAACTGCATGTTCCTTAATCATTCATTGAAGAGAGAAACTGTAATATATATATATATATATATATATATATATATATGTATGTATGTATGTATATACACACAATGATATACTATTTAGCCACACATAATTATGAAATAATATCGTCTTCAAGAAAATAGAATGGGAAACCTTCATATCAAAGCAATTAGCGGTACTGTGAAAAACAAATATTAGATTTCTCCTATACAGACTCTAGACCCAGAAAATAAAATGAATGACCCAGGTGTTAAAGATGGAACTGATTAAGTTTTGAAAAAAGTAAGAGAGGAGATGAAGAGAAATATTGTCGAGTAAATATGTTCAAATATTTCATATGTTAGTATGATGGCATAATAAAATATAAGTATAAAAATAGGAAAATGAAATTAATAAAATGAATAAAATGTAACAAGCTACATTATGTGGACATATGTTTATAACACAATAAAATACTTTTGTAAAATTAATATTTGCTAATAAAAAGTAAATTTCATTCCAGTTGTTATAGATTCATATGTTAATTTCCATTTTTAGCTCAGATATTTACCTGATAAAGTAAAAGGAGTAATAGGTTTTGCTCACTTAGAAGGACAATCTTGTCCAATTAGCATTAAAGTATTCTAGGTAAATACTGTCAATGTGAAATTGTTCAAATTATTATATTAGAATATTTCTAATTGACTCTTCAAAATATTACCCTACAGGTATATACTTTTTGCTGTTTATTGAATATTTTTCTACCCAATTACTATATGCCATTTTCTGAATGCAGTTTGGAATATGTAACTAGGATATATTATACCTAACCAGGAAATCAATTATTCAAACAGTTTTTTATCAAAAATGCCTATAACGAAATAAAGCGGTAAATACAAATTATGTATATTTGAAGTCAATACTTGCTTAGTCCTCTTCTCACATTCTTCATTCCCTTCTTGAGAATAATACACATTGTAAGGAATACTTAACATGTTTTAGAGAAATAGGTTGACTTTAGTCAAATGAGTTACTCTAAGCTGCATTTTGGTTTACTTTATATCCAGAAGAGCTAAATTCTTACCTTATGATTTTCCTTAGACTTTATATCAGGTTTAATCTCTGGTGGGTGCCAGATAAAGGTATAAACACTTTTTAACAGTGGCTAAATTTAGGCTGGGAAATCTAGGTACAACTTTACTAATGCAGATAGGCCTCATCAGTCATGAGACCACGATATCAAAATGTTAACCTATGCTTCCTGAAATCATGCTTATGATATTTTGTGTATTATAAGCAGTGGTTATTAGCATTTGTTTTGTAAACAACATCATTTCATTGGATAGGAACTGAAGTGAAATATTATACCCAGAACAAAATTTAAGGAGGCATCCAAATTTAGTTACCAAGATATAAATCATTTAACACAATGTTTAAAAAATGCAAGACAAAGGAAATAATTTATGAAAAAAGCCAACATTTAATATGACTGATTTTTCTTTTTATCCCAGTTGCAATACGGATTGCATGATGACTTTTCTAGTTATATGCTTAGTTAGGTCTTGATATTTAGTTGGAGAAGTTATGTTCTTTCATATATTCATTTGTCAGATCAAAGAGGAAATGAATTCCATGCCAGTGTCAACATCCATAATAGTGTTACAGTTGTATTGTACTACTTTGCCAAAGTTTCGAATCAGCTGGAGTAACTTGGGTCTTCTTTGGATCTAACTAATTAGGTATACAATTTAGACAGTACTAGATTTTGACCACGATTTATTAAAATATTATATTCCAGAAACTACTACTATTCTCTCTTTTCATGAGATTTTTAATTTCATTTATATGATGTGCTGATGCTTTCTTTTAGATAATCCACATTCAGTCTTGTAAAAACCGTATAATTTGGAGTATTTTTAAATTATGTACACTGCTCAGATTCTGTTATTTGCACATTTTGTTCTTGTTAAGTCAGTATTATTTAATTCTCATTATGGATATTTTGGAATTACTAATTGCATTTCGGAATTTTTAACAATGTTATGATTTTTGTGATTTAATACTGTAGCATTTTTTCTTTTAAGTATGTTCAGATCTTATTCTACATACAGTTACATTTGATTTAAACAATTTGATCCATTCAAGGGATTTTCTATATTAGGTTGATCTAGATAAATTTAATTACAAATTAACACAACCTTATTTCTGAAAGACAGTTATACTTATAGCTCTACTTAAATTAACATGTGTTTGAAGTTTAAAAAAATAAGTTGGGCACAATATGTTTTTGTTCCTGGGGAAGTTCCAATTTGTTGGTTGTTTTTCCAGCTGTGATGACTTCAACACATGTGTGCATTTTAGTTCAATTGTTTTGTGCCTATATTTTGTTTCATATAACAGAAAATACAAAAAGAATCAGCTATTTAGAACTTTTCCAAATAGAATTCTAAGAGAGACACTTGAAGTTTTGTGACAACTGGGAAAAGGGACGTCTTCTTAGTTTAGGGGTTAGCAGAATAACAGAGACATTGTTTGAAGAGATTTGAATTCTGCCACTACCTGCCTCACTATTTCCAATGGTATTACTTCAGCGTATTTAGTGGAAAGAAAATAATTTTGTCTGTATGAATTCACAATTTTTGGTTTATTTGGGCCACACTACACATTCATATTTGATTTTACTTTAAAATCTTTTCTCCTTTGTTTAAAACCACAGATGTGAATTTATAATGTAAAATAGCACCTAGAATTTATATGAAATGGTCCAGACTATTTAGATTGTAATGATTATAGTGTGTGAGATAGTATGTAATAATTGATTTTGGGGAAAGTCAATTACAGTGGATTTTTGTGAAATACTGAGTAATAGAATTATATTTGATTCTATAAAAATACTTCATGGTTACATCTAAAAATAACTCAGTTACAAGCTAATTCTGAAAAAGTAAGATTGTTTACTAGAAAAAGCTAAAAGTTTCAATAATCTTGCTTTTTAAAAATTGACTTGGATCTGGACTTTGGTGGCTCATGCCTGTAATCCTCGCTACTCAGGAGTCTGAGATCTGAGGATAGTGGTTGAAAGCTAGCCTGGGCAGAAAAGTCTGTGAAACTCTTATCTCCAATAAACCACCTTAAAACCAGAAATGGCACTGTGGCTCGAGTGGTACAGTGGTAGCCTTGAGCTGAAGAGTTTAGGGACAGTGCCCAGGCCCAGAGTTCAAGGCCCACAACCAACAAAAAAAATTGACCTTGAGTTTTACTATATTATTTCATGATTTTTTATAGTTGTTCAGTGAAAATGTCATTGGTTTTTATATTTTGTGTTGGCATAAAATGAGCCTACTATTGTCTTAAATTAATCAAAAACATTTCTTATTCTATGACTGCATAAATGGTTAAAACCAAGTAGCCTTTTTGAAATAAAATATTTATATCACCCCCCAAAAAAGAGGAACAAAATAAAATATATGCTAGAAACTTACTCTGTAAATCTTCATGGACTAATAGCCTGTCAGTTTGTTTTAACTTTTAATAAAAAATTAAAGTAATAATAATATGAACCCATTTAAATTTCTTCATCTTTGTCATTTAAGATTCACTTTAAAAAGAAGTTCCACAGGTAAGTGTTTTTTCTTTACTTTTCCAAAGAAATTATCATTTCATCGTTATAGTGTATAGCACAATATACCCAGAAAGCATTTCTTAAGGAAAATGATTTTTTCCCATTCTTTGGTTTGCTTCAGTCTGTATTTAAACTGCATACCACAACTTACCCACCCTATTGTTAGTCTTTTCATTTGAAACATTTCAAAAGTTTTTCTTCCCTGGTGTGTCAGCCTGCAAAGTTTTACAAAACAGCATGCTTTCATTAATTGTGCTTTCCAAAATATATCTCACAAATGCCAACAACGAAACACAATCTGAAAAATCTGTGGACTTTTCCACTTATAGTGGAAAAATCACTTTCCATACTCCTTAGAACCAGCTGTTTACAGGCATTAATTGCTCTGTCAGTTCCATGCTTTAGAACAGCTGCATTTGACAATGTCGTACATGTTAATTTGTTTACCACATCTGGTTTGTTTTCAGGAAGGACTGTATTCATGCAAGATGGTAATAGATGAGTTTTGCAATTATGTAGCCTAATAGGACTCTGAGTTGTGGATATAAAACATCCATTTCAGTGACTAAATATTTAAATTAAATCCCATAAAGTATATTCCTTCAATTTTCTGGGTGAAGTGTTCTACAATCTAGGTATTTTAAAAGAAGTATTATATGTTATTTCCATGGTGACAACGTAATTGGAGGACTTAAAATTTTATATACCATGGCCATCTTAAATGAGGTAGATGAACTTCGGTTGGCATGCAAAACTTTTGGTTACTAAGGCATGTGGTCTACCACTGAGCAACCTTCCCAGCTCTTCATGCATGCAAAACTTTTGGGACAGCATTAATGTTTGAATCTTGGATAAGATCTCATTGGGAATTGTGACAGACTTTCATAGTATAAGAAGAAAAACGAAAGGCCATACTAATTTTTTTGGGGGGTCCGGTTGTGGGGCCTGAACTCTGGGCCTGGGCGTTGTCGCTCAACTATTCAGCTCAAGGTTAGCGCTCTAACACTTGAGCCACAGCACCACTTCTGGCTTTTTTCTTTTTGATTATGTGGTGCTGAGGAATAGAACCAAGGGCCTCATGCATGCAAGGCAAGGGCTCCACAACTAAGCGATCTTCCCAGGCCCACTAATACTTTTCTCTGCTACATTGTTATATTAGTTTATTGAAACACACACATACACACATACAAACACACAGATACACACATTTGTAGAATAAAGACCCACTCCGTCTGCAAGAAAATATTTTAATAGGAATTCCATAAAATATTTAGTCTGCTGAGTTCTGATTAGAATTTACAGAAATATCTACTTGTGTCTTCCCCTGGACAAGTCATTATCATTTGTGAAGGTGTTGCCAACTGAATTTAGAATGCCCCAGAAAGATCTATGTGTTAAAGAAAAATGACTTTCTATTTCCTCCCAGACTGTGGAGAATATCTGAATAGTTCTGAAGATAAAGTTCTTCAGCATGAAAGCTATGAGAACATAGACTCTCAACTACTTTCTTATTTTATCTTTTAATCAGTCTAGGTCAAAAACTTTTCTCTTTGACCTACTCCCCACCTTGCCATTGTCTTGTCACAGGCTCACAAAGTAATAAAACCAACTGACCATACACTGAAACCTTCAAACTTGTAAATCTAAATAAGCATTTCTGTATAATAAGTGGACAACATCATTTATTATGGTAGGTTATAAAGCTAACACAGAAGTCTAGTCTTTCTAACAATGTAGAGTATATTAAATTATGCTTCATTATAAAATATCTAACTCCATGTTTTATTTTATATTTTTGTTTCTGTTGATCCCAAGGCTTAAACTCAGTGCCTGGATGGGGTTTTTGTGTTCTAAGCCAGTGCTCGACATACAATCTGCACTGGAACTCCATTTGCCCTGGTGGTTAATTGGAGATAAGAATCTAATGTACTTTCCTATGCAGGCTGGATTTGAACTGTGATCTTCAGATCTTAGCCTCTTAACTAGCTAAGATTACATCCTTGAACCAGCAGTGCCTACCCATGTTGCATATTTTGTGTAATTCAAATTGTCAGCATTGTATCGATGCTCCTACTACAATATAAAAAAACTAAACCTAGTTTTCACTGTATTTGATGTTGGTATAATTTGTGGAGGGGAAGGGAAAAACCAAATTGTTTAAATAGGAAAACAGGTGGACCCAGTGCAACCATGTGATGTACAAGATGTTTTGTAGAAAAATGAAATTTACAACTTTGGCTCAAGATGGGAGAGAGGGTCAGGAAAGGGAGATGGAAAAGGATGATAAAGGGATAGAAAGGAGGAGGTAACAATGCTTGATAAAATTGTACTCATTACATTGTCCCTGTAATTGTAACATCTCTGTATGTTATTTGCACAAAAAAACTTAAAACATAATAAGGATATTTGTAAAGTATATAATGAAGGAAGAATTTTCATCCTTTACAAAATTTATGCTAAACTATCTATATTTTACTGTACCTTTCCTGCAACCAGTTTGATATAGTTTAATACCTGTCAAGCCGTTTCTCTATAATCTACTGGAGATTTAATTTTTCATGTATGTATGTACATGTATATGTATATGTATCTATCCATCTATCTGTATATGTTCCAATGTGGATCATCAAACTTGAAACTTTGCTTTTTTTTTTTTTTTTTTGGCTGTTCAGCAATTAACCTGGTCTGCTCAATCTGTGACAATATCTGTGCTCATTCTGACCATTCCTTTATTTACAACACCATCAGCCTTTTAAAATCAGCTTTATTTCCAGAGATGATTACCAATCAGTCCAACAAATATACACCCAGAGAGCTTTAATAAAACAAGCTTTAAGGAAGGAAGATAACATGAAGTGACAACTACAAAATTTCTACAGTGACCTGACATCTCTCACATTTCTGCCTTCCTCCTGATACTTATGCAAGCATTGACTAACACTATAAATAATAGTGCAATTATAACTTAAAGGTCAGTGTTTTCTTCCAACCTGAAGCCTTTTTTTCCATGATTTTTGACAAACTTTTGTGAGACTTTTTTGATTGTGATGGGATTCCATCCTAAACAAAGCCATGTATATGAAGAAAGCCAATGTTTTCAACCCAGAGTACTAAACAAAAGAGGGAGAAAATTAAGGCTAGCTATATATGTTAAGCACAAACATAGGCAATATCAAGATATTTTGAAATTGTATACTTTTACTGGATAAAGTGGCTCAAATCTATAATATTATCGACTTGGAAAACAGTGCTTAGAGAATTCCAGTTCCAGGCAAAATGTTTTATGCTTGTGTTCGGAGGACCTCAGTCCAAGCAGGCCCAGGCATATTGATACTACCTCAAAATAAGCAATCAAATTTAATCTGCAGGTATGGTAGTGGTAGAGATGCTATTTCACAAGTGTAGGTTTTGAGTTCAATCCTCCAGTAGAACTGGGAATTTACATGTGTCCTGTCTAAGGTCAAGACTTTATAATTATCTTACAAGCTCTAATAAAACCTTTACCTCTTTTGCTATTTTTTGAAAGTATAACCATAACTTCCATGCCCCAAACAAATAATTTCATATTAGAGAATTTCTTCTATCTATTAAGCAATATGTTATGTCCCACTGAACTCAGACTAAAGATAAAAAACCCATTGTCTTACAAAGTGACTGCATATGGAAACAAAATCTCAAATGTAGCATTTAAGTTGAAGTCTACTCCAAGAGAAGCAGAATGCCTTGAATATGCCAAGGAAAGAGGAATCAGAAGCCAAATTTAATCTTGGAGTTCAAATTCCACCAACTCAGAGAAAATGTATTTACAATGTTAATGCTACACAATCTGTGGTAGTTTATTATTGCAATTACTAGCAAACATGTGGAAGCTATAAAACACGAAAAGTCATTGACTCTTCTGATCCAAGACTCATCTCTATAATCCTAGTGATTAAGAAGTACGAGACTTGGGGGATAATGGTTTTTCAGGTTGGTAAGAAAGTTCATGAGGTTCTATCTCCAATTAACTACAAAAATTTCTGGGCTGGGACATGGTTCAAATAGTAGACTGACTTGTGTTAGCAAAAAAAAAAAAAAAAAAAAAAACAGAGCATGATGTATGTTCAAGCCCCAAACTGGCAGAAAGAAAAAGTCCTTAGAAGAATACTATGAGAAGCAGAATTATGAATAGGAAAGAAGAAACAAAAGAAATAAACATTGATATAGACAAAGCTTCTCAATGTGAAATATGACACAAACTGTAATATTTAGGGTTTTCCTTCCTATACAGTAGAAATAATATTCCTTTTATGTTTCCATAATTTAACTTGTTTTCCTAAATATTTCTCGAATAGTGTAGCTTTTGAAAATCAATAAATGTTGCATTTTCATATATGATTACATATCCTTCCAAGTGTTGTCTAAAATTGATCTACACTGAAATGATTGTCATTGACATCTTTCTCAAGATATTTATACTTTCAGCTGACCTTCCACAAAACTCATACCCAAAATATAAATTTTTAGTTTGTTCATACAAACATAGGAACATAAACATATGTCTCAAGATGTTAATTACTTTTATCTGCTGTCATTAATGAAGTATATCTAATAGAATTAAGTATATACCCTGAAGGAAATAAGATACTTCCTTCTAAATACAGACTTGCAAGCATACACGCAATCACACACACACACATACACATATATATTTACCACACTGACTCAGGTTGGATTCCTGACATTGGTGTCAGCAGTGATCTAATAATCAAATTTTCCTGCCCAGACATAAAATACATTCATAATTCCACACAGACAAAAACACCAGATCATTCAAAATAATGAGAACATTTAACAGAACCAACCAGCACTTGAGCCATCTACTCCCTGATTTCATTCATTCATGATCATGCATTTTTCATATCATAATTTAAAATAAATTTGTCTCTGATTGGCAGAAAAAATATGCTATCATATAATAGAAATTGTAGGTAAAATTACTTGTAATCTTTAATATATCTTATCAAAGACTTCTGTTTCCTTCTTGCATAGTGTTTCTGGCATTTTGCCCTAATGTCTATAATTAAATTACAAAGGACATACCATATACCTTAATTCATTTTTCTTAAAGGTTATGCTATGGAGTTGAATCTGATTTGTTTGCTTATTCTAAATTAAATATTCTCAACAACTTGAATCATTGTTTATGTTACTCCCAATCCATTTGAAATATCAAATAAAACTGGAAATTCCCCTCGGCAATTATTTGTGAATGTCATTAATGGTTGTGGAGGGATGAAGGATTTGAATTTTCTAGAGTGCATTAAAAATGGCACTGTTATTCCAAGGGCTGATCATTTAGTGAGCTTTTAAAGTGTGGTCTTCTTATTTCATCTAAGAAGATAACAGTATGCTTTTCATCACATTCTTGCCTGCAAAGCAGTAGAATTATTTCCTTTGTACTGTTTATGTCCAGCTGCGACATTAGTCAAACCTACAATCAACTGCAGAGCTGTATTAGCTGCTCTAGATTTTGAAATTTTCTTCCTGTAGCCCTTGTGATTTGAGCCCAGATTCATGGGATAGTCACAGAATCCACAATAACAAAGCACCACAATATACAAAGACCACTTGCAAAATGAAGTTCAATTTTTTCATTGTTGTTTCCTTTTTTTATTGTCTTTTAAGGAGCTAAGGGTGTTTCTCATTATTTTTGATGTGACTTAAATAAATTTTCCAGATTTTTCAAATAAAATAGAGATATAAAAGAGACCTAGTTAGTCACAAAATACAGCTAACCATTTGCGTGATTTTTTAGTGTAATCCTTTTCTCAGTTATCTTCAAATAACGTTGAGATGAGCCTAGCATATGTGTAAATTGACATGTATAAAGCACACAGAATTCTGGAATCTTTGAACTGTGATTTCTATATAACTTCACTTAGAAAAGAAAATTATCACTTGCTTCATGTCTTAAGTAACCTACTTAAAACAAGTTTTATTAACTTTATTAATAGATGTCATAATCTATGGTACTGATGCATTGCATAAGTATTTGATTCCTTATGTCCACTGAATTAACATTACATTTATTTTATTTTTTTTTGCACATGAAATAATGACATTCTTGAGGATAAAACATACCTGTTTTTCATTTTGGTTGCCAAAATGGAATTATTAGACATTTGGAACATTTAAATCTGAACTTTCAAATTTCACTAGTACTTCAATTGTGTTACTTACAAATTTAATATTAAAATAAAAAATATCATTAAATAGAGAGCAAAATTATGTTATCACACCTTACTCCCTGAATTGACTTTATGATAAAAAACAATTATATTTATATAACAAGATACACATACTCAAACGAACTATGAGATACGGAAACAGAAAACTTATTTTTTGTTTTGTGTTCGTTGTTGTTTACAGTTTGTGATAATTCTGTCTTTTTTGCCTTATGCCTGGTATATTCATTGTGAAGGTGAGGGGTGGGCACAGCGTTTTAGGGAAAAGAGTCGAAAATTGCAGCAGTGTAGTTCATTGATCATTGATGAAAGTGAACTATTTAATACATGGGTGGGGACAGGAGGGTGGGACTGGGAACAAGTGTGGGAACTGAAGACATTTCACAAAAGGAGATGTGCTCATTACCTGACCCTTGTAATTGTAATCCATCTATAAATCACCCTAATAAGAACAACAGAGCAAATTTCTGTTAAAAAAAGGCAAACAAAATGTTGTTTCTTAGAATCCTAGAAGTTTGTTTTGTTCACTGGTTTGAGCTGGTTGAGTCTATCTCTGAAAATAGCTATATTGACATTCATTGGGCAAATTTTTGAGCTACTAGTAGATAAAAGTCAATTATGATTGTATGTTTTTTGAGACTGATTCATTTATTTCTTTAATATAATTTGTATTATTTCTGTCTATTGGTTTTTGGTTTTGTTTTGTCAAAGACTTAGTGGTGCATCATTAGTGCTGATTAAGATTGTTCTAGCCAGGCGCTGGTGGCTCATGCTTGTAATCCTAACTACTCAGGAGGCTGAGATCTGAGGATCGCGGTTCAAAGCCAGCCCAGGCAGGAGAGACCGTGAGACTCCTATCTCCAATAAACCACCAGAAAACCAGAAGTGGCGCTGTAGCTCAAGTGGTAGAGCGCTCGCCTTGAGCTGAAGAGCTGAGGGACAGCGCCCAGGCCCAGAGTTCAAGCCCCACGACTGAACAACAACAAAAAGATTGTTCTAATTTGTTGATGTACATAATCAAAGCTATAAATATTCCTCTGAGTATTGTCTGTGCTACTGCTATGTCCCAGAGAAGGTAATATCTTGTGTGTTCACTTCCACTGAATTCCACAAACATTGGAACTTCCCTCCATATCTCTTCAGTGACTCACTGATGATTTAGCAATATGTTTTTCAGTCTCTGTGAGTTTCAGAATGTTATGTGTTGCCTTTGGATGTAGAGATCTAATTTGGTCCCATCATGGTCTGACAGGATACAAAGAGTAATTTCATTTTTATTTTTGAATTTTGAAAGCTGCTGAGTGGAGTATATATTGTGATACTGGTAGGTGAAATACTCTGTAGATATCTGTTAGATATAGCTTGTCAATACAGTTATTTAGCTCTAAAGATTTTTGCTAAGTTTTTACCTGGGTGACCTGTCCAGAGGTAAGAATGATTTGTTCAAACAACCAACAATTAATTTGGATGTATGCATGTTTTTAGGGTAAGTAGTATTTCTCTGATGAATTTGTGAGCTCTAGGTTTCAGGCCATTGATACTTAGAATTGTTATATCCCTCTGATGGAGAGTTCTCTTTGTCAATATTTAATGTCCTACTTTGTCTCTTTTTACTTGCATACCACTTATATTTTAAAGCCAATTTTATCTGATATTAGTATAGCTACTCTAGCCTGTTTATGAGGTCCACTTTTAATTTGTAAATATGATGTACAGAAGGGTTACAATTACATAAGTCAGATAATGAGCACATTTCTTTTTGAACAGTGTCACCTCTTCACACATGTTCTCCCAGGTTTTCCCTTTCAACCTCCCTCTCGCGAAAGTTGTATGGTTCATTTACAATGTAGTGTCTATTGAGTAGCACTGCTGCATTTAAGCCTTTGTCCCACAATTTCTGTATTCCCCCTTGCCCTATCCAAACGTACATATAAGACCAAAGGTGCAGAAATAAAAAAAAAAAAAAAAAAAAAAAACGGCATCAGAACACTGAAGGAAAAAGCAAAATAATAAACAAACTCTCATAATCATTTCTTGGAGATCATTTTAATTAACATTGTTTTATATGATAATCTTCATACAGCTATTGATCCTTTGTGATCCTCTCCAAAGGGCATCCTCCTTTGATCTCACTGTATATATGTTTAGAATCCCATAAAATTTATAATGTCCAAGAGTAATGTTTTCTCTTTTACCACCCAACTGTGATTACTTGTAGAATTAGAGGCACATTCTTCTACAACAAATGAGGGAATTTAGGCAACCAATATTTCTTTGAGTCTGTCTTTCTTCACTTAATATGTTTTTTCCAAGTCTTTCCATTTCCTTATGAATGGTGTAATATCATTCTTTCTGGATCAATAGAATCACATCATACTGAAGAGTTTCTACATGACAACAGGAAAAGATAGCAGGATATATAGAAAGAGAACAGAATGGAAGAATATTGTTACTAGTTAAGCATTAGACAAGTGTTTTTATAACTAACCCATATTTAGAGATCAAAAAGTTAAACCCAACAAAAATAAACCCTCAAATAAACAAGAACCCAATTAATATATGGGATAAAGACTTAAAGAAAACTTCTTAGAAGAAGAAGTAAGAATCAAAAATAGACACATCTCTCTCCATAAAAGAAATGCCAATCCAAACAACACTTATATTCATCTCACCCCTCTTACAATATCATTATGAAAAAACGAACAATCACAGATATTGATAGGGGTGTGGCCCAAAGGAAACTCTATTACACGGTTGGTGGGAATGTAATCTTGTTCAATCACTCTGCAAAATACTATGAAATTGCTCACAGAACTGTATAGAGAGCTACCTACCTATGATCCAGCAAATCCACTTATGGTCATTTATCCAATAGAGCAGAAACAAGGCCACACTGAAGATACCCGAACAATCATGTTCATTATTGCATTATTTTCTATAGCCAACATATGGAATCATCCCAGATGCCTCTCATTGTAAAAAGAGATCAAGAATTATATATGTATATATAAATTATATATATATATATATATACATATATATCTAATTTTATTTGTCCCAATTAACAAGTATATATGTATGTATATAAATGTATGTATACAAACATATATACATATATATATACATACAAACATATAAATACATACATAATGGAATTCTGTTCATCCATCAGTAAGAATAATATTGCACCATTCTAAAGGAAAAATGAAACACTTAGAAATAATATTAAGTGAAATAAAGCAGACACAGTGAAACTTAGTTTGCATGACTTTCCTCACTTGTGGTAGATAGGAGTGTCTATAAATGTAAAAGTAAACACACTGGATTGTATGCAAGGAAGTACAAATGAATTATCTGAAATGTCATAGTCCATGGAGAGTGAAAATACTATAATTCTCATAAAAGGATAAGTCAAAGCCCAACAAAATAAATACCATTAAATGTGTAGTGCAAGAGAGGATAGTGGGGGGCAATGTGAGAGGGGTAGGAAATTGAAGGGGAAAAGGATAGAATACAGGCAAGAATCCATTGTATACTTCCCAGAATTGAAATATACAAAGCAAGGGGTAGTGTGAAATGGGGTTGAAGATGTTGAAGTGGTAACACAATTCCAGGTGCATTGTACACATAAACTGCTTTATTAAATGGCAAGAAATTGCATAACATAATATTGAGATACATAAGGATTGGAGATGATTGGTAGGGGTGGATAAGACTGTTGAAAGGGGTGACATTGATCAAGATGCACTGTATCCGTACACTGTTTCAGTGAATGGCAAATCCTTTGTACAACTAAAGATAATAAAAATATTCAAAAATTAATTATGATAGTTGAATAGAGAGTTGCACCTCAACTCAATTCCCATTTAAAAATATTTTTAACCCAGAGACTTGGAGAATAAAATTCAAATAATAAAACCCTATGAATCTTTGTTATCAGAATTTGTGAAATTTAAATCAAAACTTTGCTTTTTGTCAGCCATTGGGCTGTTAAAATATTTCAAATAAGTGGCTTAAAAACATCAGGAGTATATTATCCATATTCTAGACGCTTAAACATTGATTTTAAAAATGGTTATTCAAAGTAATTCTTTGTCTTATGGGGGTCTATTTTCTGATTCATTATAATCTATTTGCTGGACGTTCACATGGCAGAGTAATTATATTGGGATTCTTTCGTCAGGATCATTATTGCAGGGTCATCTCTGAAAGGTTGATTCTGATGTCACCAGACAGGGGAATCGAATTTTAACATGTGTATCTGGAAGGAGTTACATGGTCCAAACACTTTGCTACTTTTGCTTTAACTCAGTGTGGTGTACATTTGGATATTATTTCACAGAACAAAATAACTCAAGGACAAGATTATATCATGTAAATTATGTGAATGATTCTTCTTACAATGGGAATAATTATAGTGATGGCAAAGTGAAGTATGATTGTTTAGTGGCTCGTGAATCACATCATAGGTAACCATGTTAACGTGGTACAGCCTTTCTAAGGCCCTTCTGATGTATTTGAAAAATCTCCAATGAGTTAATTGCTTTCAAAAATATTAGTTTGTGCCAACAAATACAGATCTCCTTTCATTTAATTACTGTCTGCTATTAGGACTCCCACAAACACCAAAATCAGAGTATGCTAATTTGTCTGATAAAATACATAATAAATTTGTTACAATTAATATAGCATAAAGACTAATATTAATAGCATTATAATTACTAGTATTCACATTATATAATATATTGACATCCCTTGGTTACCTCAATTTTTAGCCTATTTATAACTAAATGTAAATTGTTTCCAAATAATTATTTGATGATGTATGGAAAATGAGAAAAAGATTTGCATACATATTTACTACAGATGCAAACAGATTCACCTGGTTATTTCTGAACCTTCATTTGTTGGTTTCATTCATGCATGGGGAACATGCAGAGAAATGAAAATTGCAAACTTGCATTTACTAAAGGGTTAATTACAAATTTATGTTGGGCTAAATAGCACATTTTATAAATTAAATTGTTTTTGTCCCTTCCTTCCTCCCTCCCTTCCTTAGTTTCTTTGTTCCTTCGTTCCTTAATTCTTTCTTTTTTCCTTCCTTCTTTCTTTTCTTCTTTCCTTCCTCCCTCCTTCCCTCCATCCCTTCACCTCTCTCTCTTTCTCTCTTCCTTCCTTTCCTTTCCTTCTTTCTTTCATTCTTTTTCTTCTTTTCTTCTTTTACTCAGACTATTTCTTATGGCTTTTGAAAAAATACCAACTGTTATACTCCAAGGTGTTATGAGTAATTATAAATATACTATATTAATATTAATTTTAATAACCTATGTTATATCTTAAGACAAATTGTAATAAAAACAACTTCACAAAATTTCAGGATAAGTAACAAATATTACTTTCCACGATATTGTTTATTTCTTCAAACTAAAATAAGAATTTATACATAATATTGTGTGTGTGTTGTTCTTGTGATTTGAACTCCAGACCTATTCCTTGAATTTTTTCCTCGCAAGGACATTGCTCTAATATTTGAGCCACAACTCCAGTTCTGGCTTTGTGTGTGTGTGCATGTGTTGTGATGTGTGTGTGATTATTTGAAATGCGACTCACAAACTCTTGCCAAGTCTGGCTTTTTTTTTAATTTATTTTTATTTTTTATTGTGAAAATACCATACAGAGGGGTTATAATTACATGGGCAAGGTAATGAGTACATTTCTTATCAAGCATTGTTGCCATCTCCTTTGTTTCCCCTTCCCAACCCTTCCCATCTACCCCCCTTCTGCCCCTCACTCTGCCAAAGTTGTAAAGTTTGTTTTTCAACTTAACGACTTTTACACCTCATAGTTGCAATGGATCCACCTCTATCCTTATTTAAACCATTAGTTTCTTCCCTTCCCCTCCACAAATTATACCAACATTAAATATAATGAAAGCAGTGGGGGAGGGACTTGTCTGAGACAAGCAGCAAAGGTCTGATAAGTTGATATTAGGTGAAATGGACTCCAAAATAAGTATTCAAATGTTTTTTTCTTGTAATTGTTTCTAACATATTTATAAGATGATTTCTTTGTTGTCAAGGCTGGCTTTGAACCCCAGCTTCCCGACTAGTGAGGATTACAAGCTTGAGATACCCATATTCAGCACTGATATAATACATGTAAGAATAAAATAAATTTCTTTTTATTTGAATTCTAGAGGCTCAATTTAACAAATTAACATTTAGATATTTATTTAGTTATTGAATCTGAACCTGCAGTGTGAAAAAAGTTTTCATTTTTATGAAAAAATATACACTCAAAGATTTAAATGACAGAATCTTTGCACAAATTGAAATACTGTAATATTCAAAAGTGATGAAGGGATCGTTAATTAAATTTCTCATGTAAGCTAAAAGCATTAGGCTGTGTCAGGGTGAATGAAGTAATTTTTCATTAAATTAAATATTATCTACTGTGGTCACATGATTTTCTCTTCTTTTAAACCTAAACATTTTTGACATAAAATATAGATTCATACATTTTTTGAGTATATAAAAATCTTAATTACTGCTCATTTATTTCTGAGGTTTGAGTAACGAGACATTTCAGAGAAACATTGAATTTCATGTATTTTATATCAACAGTCAATTTTAGAAATTGAATCAATCTCCATATGAGATAAAGCAAGATATTCCATGACTTATGCAATTATTTCTGTAGACATGAATACAACTTATTTTTGAATGGTAGGAAATTCATATTATTCCTACTCTATAGAATAATTAAGAAATAAATGATTGTGATAGTATTTATTTTTCCTTCAAATAGAAAGAAAGAACCTAACTATAGATGACAAAAATTTGAATAGAAATGTCATAAAATTATGAAAAATTAAATTCATTATGAGTTAGATGAAATAGTCATTTTTGAAGGTCACAAAATGAAATCTCTGAAGCCTCCTTATCTTTTAAATAAAATGTATTTTCACTCAAAATATTTCTCCAACAATGGTATAACCAAACCATCTCCATGCCAAATAGCTTCTCTGATTAAGTCAAGTAAATATTTAGGAACAGAAGTTATTACAATGTATAGAAATATCTACCCACCACTCTAGAAATTAAATCTGTAATCATAAAGGATTGAGATTAATAATTAGCTTTCACTAAGTTGCCATAATGAGGCAAATCCTTTCATGTGGGCATAGTTGTAGAGTTTTGGTCACTGAGAACTTTTGATCAAAGGTGTTAAGACCAAAGTCCTTTCCTCCTCTTCCTTCTTTTTCTTCTCTGTCTCCTTCTCCTTCTTTTTTTCCTTCTTCCTGTCTCTCTTTCCTCCTCCTCCTTCTCCCTCTCCCACTCCTATTCATCTTCTTTACTTCCTGGCTTCCATGAATACACATATTCCAACACATATTCCTGACATGGGGTACTGTGCCACCACCAACCCAAGTCAATGAGGATAAGAAACATAATCTGAAATGTATAAAATCAGAAGTCAAGTTTAATCTTTCCCCCTTTTAAGTTAATTTTATAAAGTACGTTTTCATATTAATAGGAGATTGTCACAGCATGCTCTCATTTATTATAGGGGATAAGACTTACTAGAAAAAATCTAACCAACATCAACCCAATGAAATGATCGATTAAATTAATATTATATTAGGACAATCTACTTTTAAATATCAGATATAGTTCAATATATGGCAAAAAATCACCTCTATGATTTCATATAAAAGACAGCAGAATACAATCTGTTCCTCAAGGAAATTGACCTATAATTGGCAATATTGTCAATTTCATAAATAATGTAAGAAGACTATAGAACAAATTTCAAATCAAACTGCATGATATAACATTTACTTTGTCCCGTGTATACTATCTTTGTCTGGTTCCCAAAATGACTTGTATTTTATCATATTTTTAATTAACTTTAACTAGTTGTGTGGGACTTACTGTTTGACAAAGCAATATATTAATAGTGTATAGTGAGTTTTTTTTTTCCTTTTTCCTCTCCTGAGTTTTGAACTCTGGGTCTGGGGGTTGTCCTGAGCTCCTTTAGATGAATGCTAGAACTCTATCACTTGAGGCACAGCAGCACTTTCTGATTTTTCTGAGATTTAATTGGAGATAAGAATATCACAGACTTTCTTGCCTGGGCTGGCTTCAAACCTCAATTATCTGCCTCCTGATTATCTAGGATTACAGCCGTGAGCCGCTAGTGCCCGGCTTAATAAAATGCACTTTTTTTTTTTTTTGCATAGTCCTGGGGCTTGAATTCATGCCTTGGCAATGTCCTTGAGCTTCTTTTCCTCATGCTAGTACTCTATGATTTTGTCATAGTGCCAATTCCTGCTTTTTTGTTTATGCAGTACTGAGAAATCAAACCCAGGGCTTCACACATGAAAGGCAAGTATCTACCACTAAGCTACATTCCATGGCCAATACAATGCATCTTGATGATCATTATCCCTCATCCTTCTCAATCCTATCTCATAGCTCAATGTACATGAATTTGTAGAATATTCACTGGCTCTTAATGTCATGTATAGTCACTCAGAGGATATATCACAGATCATATTTTCTTGATAGTCTTATTAATCAACATACTAAAGTTGTGCATTATAGAATTCTGGGATTTTACATTCTAAATTATCAGTCAGATTCACCCACTACTATTCTAAAAATTTTCCTAAGGTTAATGCA
Source organism: Dipodomys spectabilis (assembly GCF_019054845.1). Lineage (NCBI taxonomy): Eukaryota > Metazoa > Chordata > Mammalia > Rodentia > Heteromyidae > Dipodomys > Dipodomys spectabilis. The sequence goes on along the minus strand of NW_024870812.1, from coordinate 1,478,623 downwards.
AATGCAATCTGTAATTCTTCGATAAAGTACAATGATTCTTAGGATGTTAAAGAGTTGGAGTAAGAACATCACCTTCATTTCAGGAACATTTTATCATTACTACCCTCTCAACATACTAAAATATTTATTAATAGTCATTTCCTGTCATCATTTCAACCTTCTCTCCCCTTGAGCAGCTATTATTTCATATTCTACCTCTACAGATGTGCCAATTTTAAAAACTTCATGTAATTAGAAAATGTAGTCTATTTTATCCATTTCTCCCATGTAATATCACTGTTTCCAAAATAAGTCCATGTAAGTTTTTCTCATGGATAGAGCATATTGTTTTGTATGCATGTGTATATTGGAATAACATCCTCAATGGGCATTTCAATATTTTATTATATGTTATTATGAAGGATTTTGCTATGTATATTCTTGTCCATGTGTCTCATTGGACATATGTTAAAATCTATTTTGTATATAAAACTATAATTCAAAATGCAGATCAAAGAGGCAATTCTATGTGTAATGTCTTAAAGATTTCCAGTATGTTTAAGAAACTGACTATATCATTTTAAGTGCCAAGCACCAATGTATAAGGATTGCAATTTCTACATAATGGTTGTGCAGGGCTATCTTATTGTTTCTATTTCCACTAATCTCTATATGTATGCAATGTCTAGGTATGTTATGATCTTTCCATATGTTCCTTGATTGTTCTTATATTACTATAGAGATATGTATTTGGATTTTTGGATAACTTATTCAGGATGGTTAAAGTATTTCATTGGCATTAATATGCTCTTAATATATTTCTGATTCAAGTCTATTTAAATAAATGTATATTTGTACACACTACATTTACATATGCATATATTCATACTTATATGTGTATATATTCGAATACCTATATATGTATACATATATGAATATACAGATGTGTACATATATGTATATATAACTATACATACATTATTATTTTCATTTGTCTGTAAGTTATCATTTTACCTTATTTGCCAAACATGCCCTATATTGATTTTATTTTATTTTATTTTATGTTTAAATGTTGTAAAAATGAGCCAGGCGCTGGTGGCTCACGCCTGTAATCCTAGGCACTCAGGAGGCTGAGATCTGAGGATCATGGTTCAAAGCCAGCCTGTGCAGGAAAAGTCCATGCGACTCTTATCTCCAATAAACCAACAGAAAGCCGGAGGTGGTACTATGGCTCAAGTAGTAGAGCTCTAACCTTGATTTGAAGAGCTAAGGGACAGCGCCCAGGCCCAGGGTTCAAGGCCCAGAACCACCACCACAACCAACACCAAGAAAAAGAATACAGACTCAAAAAGCAATAGTATTAAGCAGTCTTAAAGATAAGATCAAGTCTAACATTTTAGAATTATCTTAGATACCAGCAACCTTCGAGTCCAATGAGCCATGAGCCCTCAGAATGTTGACTGAATTTCTTAGTTTATTTACACAATCATTATAAGTATGCATTTTCTTATCTATCTTTCTTTCATTTCACCACAGAATGTGTATTTATCCATTATGTCATACTTGAATACCAAAGCCTTTGGAAGATAGTTATTAGTTGGTGTATATTAATTATATGAAGATTTCTTATTGAAATATCTTACACTCTCACATATTGATGAAGGGCCTGATTAACCCGTTTCTGACTTTCTCCATTCCCATTGCCCTTTATATTTCAACTGTTTTCTGTGAATTTCTTTGTGGTATCTTCACACATTGTCAAAATATATTAAAGTGCTACTTACTCACCGTCATTGAAAATTATACAATGGTGAATATAAAAGCAAAAATCTAAATTAATGGAGACATAATTTTTGTGGATTGGAGGATACAATTGAGAAAAGATATAAATTATCTCTTCCCCTTTTTTGGTCATTCAAGGGGCTTGAAATTTGGTCCTGGGTATTGTCTCTCGGGTCTTCAGTTCGAAGTGAATGCTCTACTCATTGAGCAACTGTGCCACTTCTGTTTTTCTGGTGGTTAATTGGACATAAGAGTATTACGGACATTCCCATTCCAGGTAGATTTCAACCACAATCTTCAGATCTCAGCCTCCTATGCAGCTAGGATTACAAGCATGAGCCAACAGCACTCAGCTTCACAGTTTTATTTATGTTTATGACAATTTCTAAAAACACCTGACTAGCAAGCTTTGAGTCATTGATAAAGAAAAATAAACTGGAATATATTTCTCTGTCCAATATTAAATCTATTAGTATAAAATTGTTATATTTGTAGAGGAAAGATTATACAGCTCAATGGGTCTGAAGGGCACCAGATTAGATCCACATAAATATTATCAAGGAATATTTACTAAGGGGTAAAACCCAACAGTTGTGGAATGACGTTCGGTTAAATAAGAGGTGATAGGTTAGGCAGTATTTGGGAAAATTAAAAAGTGAACATTGACTTAAACATAACAATTTATTCAAATGTTAACTTCAAGCAGGATTAAAATGTGGCATATAAAACAAAAAGAGAGATGTAAATGTAAAGCAAAGGAAGATGTTTTGAAAATTTTGAGATGAAGCAGTCTTAAATTTGGCATTAAAATTATAGGAAAGGAAAACGAAAGAGTTGGACTCAATAAAAGTGTAAAACAATTTAGTCTATGAAAGCCCATATACAAGTGGTGAATAGAAGTTGGGAGCAGGTGGCAAATGTACCTAGCTACTCGGTAGGCTGTGATTTGAGTATTGCTGTTTGAAGGCAGCCCACAAAATAAACTCCCTGATAATCTTATCTTTGATTAATCAGCCAAAAAATCCAGAAGTGAGGCATGACTGAAATGGTAAAATGTTAAAAAAAATTGCAACAAATCTCAGGGACCCTGAGTTCAAGCTCTAGGACCAAACAAGTTTGAATCAACTTGATATAATGTAACTGTTATAAATCTTAACAATTAAATCAATGAATATTACACATTCCCACAGAAATATAATTGGAAACAAAAGGCATAATTGTTTTCTTACAACAAGTAATGGAACCATGAATTTCTTTCACTTTACAATTCATGTTTTATGTAACTTTGATTATCAGACTTCCAGGAATAAAGCTACATATATTAATTGTATACCACAAGAAGCAAAGTGATTATAGTTAAGAATAGATATTTCATCCTAGCATTCTCACTAAAAAGAAATGTTACATGCAGAAATTAATGGATATGATGTAGTTTTATCATTACACAACATATAAGTGAATGAGATTATCAATCAATATTTCCTAGCTATGTAAAAAATAATTGTGTACTAGGAGCCAGTGGCTAATGCTTATAACCCTAGCTACTAAGAAGGCTGAGAGTTGAGTGTCATGGTTCAAAGCCAGCCTAGTCAGGAAAGTCCGTGAGACACTTATTTCCATAGAGCCACCAGAAAAGTGTCAGTGGCTCAAGTGGTAGAGCACTAGTCTTGAGCTGAAGAGCTGAGGGATAGGGTCCAGGCCCAGATTTCAAGCCCCACTACCAACAAAAATTTAAAATAAACAGTTACAAATAAACAAATGTTTTCACATAAATGTTAAAAAATATATTCTAACAATTTTTAAATCCTTACTAGGTATACTAGTTTACATAAATATAGAGAATTGCTTTCTGGATTAGTTGTCATTGAATCAATTTTAAATCACATATTTTCACTCAATTCATATTTTTATATTTCTATACTTATATACATTAAGTATAATTAAGTGATACATGAAAGGCAATACTGTTTTAGGATTCTCCCTTGGCTTTCTATAAATAACCCTCCTACCCTAAAATCAATATGCTCTCCAACATTGTCAGAAGTTTCATCTCGTTGGAGCAGAAAAGTATAAGCCATAATCATTGTTGGAACAAGTAACTTTTCACATGTATTTCACTTAGTTTAAGAACCAAAACTTCAAATCATCTTAACAATGCCAGTGATAGCAAAATGTCTTCTGAGCTTTTCAGTCTTTAAGGAGAGGAAAATCTTTAATTATATATCTATTTTTTTTTCTACCTAGCATCCTGTATCTTAGGTAACCCTCTGTTCCTGATTAGAAGACCGTAACAAAGGCAATAATGAAAATAGCCAAGGGAAATACTTGAAAACTATTAACGAAGCAATCACAGACACTCCTGTTTTCATCAATTTCAATGAGAATGTATGTTAAAGTATTACTTTTTGTTGCATTTAAAGAGCAATAATTAAACTATAATTAGCAGTGAAGACAGCTTTACTTTGAACAATTCAACACAAGCATAATGGATTTATCTTGTTTTTCTATGCAGTTGCCAAAATAATAGGGAGCAACACCCAAAGGCAGGAAAACACCTAAGTCAAAGCAGTAAACTTTTGTCTATAAAATAATTTTGAGGGTCTGACTCTTTCAAAATCAGGCTTGCAAAGAGGAACGTGTATTTGCTTTGGTGTGAACAATAAAAAATATAAAATTCCTCTATTAATATTTATCATATTTTGACTAGGACTTCTCATGTTGGAGAAGAGTAAAGGTAGGAAAAAGTTCAAGATTATTGGACTATTTCCCAATATCATTCTTATTTATCAGCTATAGCTATGGAAGTAGCCTTGATTACTCTTAATATCATTCTTCTTTACATTTAGAAACATTGTTTGTTTCTGGGTTATAAGCTGCAAACACTTGAGTATTAATAAAGGGTCATTTCCTAAGAATGGAAAGATTCTGTGTAAACAAACCTAAAATATCAAAGACTTAAAATAGTGGAAACTATTTTCTAGCTATATCACAATCTGTAGCTGTAGATTTTGTTTCCCATTGTTCCAGGGGAACCATTTTTGTTATCTTCTTTTTCATCAACTAGTGATCCTATAACATCCTATACCATCCTGGGATGGCTGTACATTTACTGGATTCTCTAATTGCTGTTGGAAAGTTAGGAAGGATAGAAAATTGAGTTTTTATATCTGTTTTACCTTATTTTTTGTTACTTTAGAATCTGTAACTTAAAATGGCATAAATTATCTTTATAATATTAGGAGACAGATTTCAATTCCATATTCTTACCCTAGCCCTCTACATAATTTTGGTATTTAGTGATCCCCAAATGTAAAAATAAAGATAGGAAACCTCTTATTTGAATATTAGTTAGAATTTCAAGACTTCTTTAAGTAAGGCCTGTAAGTAGTATGCACATCATACATGTGTACAAATCCAGTGGAATCATTTTCTTATTCTCAAAATCTAGGAAATGTGGTGTCCCTGTAGTTGCATCAGGAAAAAGCTGTAGTTGAATTAGTTCACCAATCTTAATCTGCTGTAAAATATTTCTACACGTTAGTTGGCTTGAATAATCCGTATTTATCATTTTGCAGTTCTAAAGGACAGAAATTTAAAAGAAGTCACACTAGTTTAAAATCGAGCAACCTACAGAGCTAAAATATTTTTCAAATGATTCTAGTGGAAAAAGCAATTACTTGCGGTTCTGATTTCCAGAAATTCAGAATCTGGGTTGTTGTTTTTTTTCTTTATTTTCTAATGTAGCATCTTTACATGTCTCTGATGGTTCTAACCTCATCATGTCCTTTCGAACTACACCTTGGACTTTAAAGTACCCATTTGAATATATTTCCCCCATCTGATAATTCTTCATATTTGTATTCCTTGGATTATGAAAGGTAATTATTTTACAAACTTATATACGTGTAATGCAAATGTCCATTTGAGGTATTAGTTATTTGGGGAAGACAGATATTATGGAAAGGTATTTTGCTATGTAAAATGAGTATTTAGCATTCTTTCTATTATAAACTGTTATCCTTTCATTAATTTTGAACAACATATTTCTTCAATGAAATATAACTTAAAAATATTAGTCCCTGAAAGCAATTAATCCTCATTAAAACATTGTCACGTACTAGAAATGCTAAATTCCAGAGAGCAGCTCCTGAAGTAGTTGTGCCACTATCAATTTTTGTATATTCTGCTTACAATCTTCTCTTTTCAAGACCATTTGATTGTTATTATTTTGCAATTATGGTTAATACTTATTTGACTGTTATTTTTAAAGAATGCATTACCCAATGCTGGTTCTCTTTTTCTAACTTTTTGGGTCTATTCTATTTCTGAAAGAAACACAGCTACTTGAATTACATGAACTGGTTATTGAAGTTGAATCAGCGTGGAGAGGAAAAGAAGAAAAAAATTTGTCTCTGTGGTTATGTCCAAATAAAAATGTATCTACAAGCTATTTATCTTAAAATCATCTATTTTTCATTATGTTTAGATTCTGATAAAATTTAGCCTCTCAACTCACACAATGTTAATGCAGTCTTATTTCATGCCTCCCAAAAGCAAACAACAAATTACTATTTATTTTTAAATAATTTTTAATTTTTTAAATTATCATTTATTTTAAAAACGATATTTTTAAAAAGTTAGCCAAAGCAAATGGTTCACTAGCTATTTAGAGTCATGTTCAGAGTCTATAGAGAAATCCAGAAAGGGAAAAAAAATCATCTTTTTATTCTTCCTTGAGCCACACTGATTTACTTCATCTATTTCTGACAGAATAAATTCTGGCTTTGAAGCTTTTTGCTTCATATCCACAATTTGTCATTCTTCCCTTATTAGTAGGAGAATTTGGAGAAAAGATGAGAATCCACACTAGAAAAAGGAGAATAGGAAAAGAGAAGGAGCAATCTAGATATTTTTTTCTTCCTCATCTCAATTACAAGGTCTCGATAATGATTGTGGATATTAGATACAGTGCTCAAGAGTGATTAAACATATCTATAGAAATAGATAATCCCTATGGTAAATAATGCTGCAATAAACATAGTTGTGCTGGTAGCTTCCCAGATGCCCCTCAGTAGATGAATGGATCAAGAAAATGTGGTATATATACACAATGGAATTCTATGCTTCCATCAGAAAGAATGACATTGCCCCATTTGTTGGGAAATGGAAAGACTTGGAAAAAATTATATTAAGTGAAGTAAGCCAAGCCCAAAGAAACATAGGTCCCATGGTTTCCCTTATTTGCAATATCTAATATATGTATGAGTGAAGCAGAAAAGGTCAGATAAGGTGATGTTAGGAAAATAAACCCTAAGATATGTATTTTAATGTTTTTTTCTTTCATGCATTTGTTTCTAACGCATTTATAAGATTACTTCTTTGTTGCTTTGTGTGACCCTCCCCCACAGTATAACTCCTGCTTTCACTGTATTTGATGTCGGTATAATTTGTGGAGGGGAATGGGAAAAACAAGTCGTTTAAATAAGGATACAGGTGGACCCGTTGCAACAATGAGAAGTACAAGTTGTCATGTTGAAAACGAACTTTACAACTTTGGTGGGGGCCGGGGGAGGCTGGGAAGGGATGGGAAGGGGAAACAAAGGAGGAAGCTACAATGCTTGATAAGAAATGTACTCATTATCTTGCCCATGTAATTGTAACCCCTCTGTACAGTATTTTCACAATAAAAAAATAAAAAATAAATAGATAATCCCACAAGTGATCACATGGAGAATGCTTATTTATTAAATAAAAATTGTAATATCTTCCAATAGGAAATGTTATCAATTTGTTTAGTTCTTGTTTAGGATTTTTTAAAATCTGGTGTGCTATAATCAACTATCATACAGGTATAAAAGCATGGTAAGAAACTAGCGTCTTAATATCATATTCTAATATTAGCTTAGTTCTGCCTGTGTTATATGTTTTAATTCAAATTCACATGCTATACTCTTCCAACATATAAGTTTAAAGTTTAGCTATATTTATAGCTAAGGGGAAAAAAACACAGATAATGAGATAGAAATCTTCCCCAGAAATAGCCTTTCACCACTTCTGGTTCACTTTTGTAAGCTGAAGTAAGTCACAGGACCCATCTTGACACTGCAGAGTAGAAGTAAATCTCACCTACAGGAAGCTTATTCAGGACATCGAGTAATATGCCAAGATATGCAACACTTGAGATAAAGAGGAAAAACAGAGAACCATAATACAATCAATCATACTTGCCATCACATGTCTCTGCAGGAAGGATGCTATTACGTTCCTTATTTTCTAAAACTACTGAGATCTTCAAATCATGTCTTTTATGTTTGGATGTTACACAAATTAGAGAACATTTTGATACTGAGACAACATAAAGTCTCAAAGAAAGTCTCAATACTACCTTTTGTTCTCCAAAAAAGAAACCATTTTATAGACAATAATTTATAATTTCTTACCTAGTCTCTTATTTTTCCAGAAATGGATTTTGTTAATATATGTGACTATCCACCAGAATAAATGTCTTCATTTATCTGCATCTTGTTCAAACAGCAAGTCGTCAATTAGATGTAAGTGGGAGTTCATCAGAAGCACTTTTTAAAAATGCAAAAAATGTGGACAGGGAGCCAATATACATATTTTTCCACCATCACCTACTACATCCTCCTTCTTCCTTCCTAGGAAACACACCCAATCTATAAAAAGGAGTAGATATTTGGTTCTTGACCTGGAAAGTGGAATCAGAATGTTATGGATTTCGGGGATGACAGTTAATAGTGTTTTACATAATAATGTCACATACAATAGACTTAAGAGTCCTGCAGGTCTTAACACTACTTCCTTAGTGATGTGATAGGAATGTCAGCCTTACTCCACTTAGTACTGTTTTCCACTTCCTTTTCTACCACCTGGCCTAAATTGTAATACATATTAAAGGAATGAAATAGTAATGCTATCTTAAGAAATTCCCATTGCAAGTAGACATTATGTCCAATAAAGAACTTTACAACTTTGGCAGTGGGTGGGGGGCATCGATGGGCAGGGATGGTAAGGGGAAACAAAGGAGGAAGCAAAAATGCTTGATAAGAAATGTACTCATTACCTTGCTCATGTACTTATAACCCCTCTGTACTGTATTTTCACACACCAAAAACTTATTAATATAAAAAAGAAAGTCATTTAGGGCTCTGGGAATGTGGTTTCATGGAACAGCTATTGCTTAGCATGCATGAAACCCTGGGTTCAATTACTCAGTATGACATAAACAGAAAAAAAAACACTGGAAGTTGTGTTTTGCCTCAAGTGGTAGAGTGCTAGCCTTGATCAAAAACAAAAAAGAAGCTCAGGAACAGTTCCCTGGCCCTAAGTTCAAGCCCCAGGACTGGCAAAAGAGTCATTTAGCTACGAAATGCAAAATAAACAACCCATACTTGGAATATATAATTGCTCCTTCCAATTGATACCTATCAATAGTCCTTAATTCACGTACTTTACCTATATTAGAATACTGTGTTGAACAAAAAAAAACGTTTTGTTAATATGCCATAGCAATTAATACCAGGGATGTGCTTAGATATCAGTCAAGATTAATTGTGGAAATTCAGATTCCAGGCTCTTGAGTGGCCACTGCTAATCACAATCAGAAGGGTAGTATAAGTGAGATTTGGAAATCTTTTTGCTAAATTATGGCACCAAAAAGCAGAGGTTAAGTAATAGTTTTGACAGAAGGAATAACTCCAGATGGAAGGAATAAATAATAATAACTAAATTATACCATAAACTGTTCTAAAGAACCATTTTTGGTTATTGAAGAACAAGTTATCAACTAGGCTTATTCCTCATTGCCTTTAGCATTCTAATAACTTAGGCTAGTTCATAATCTCTGTGTGATAATTTGTATATCCTTCTATAGTGCTCTTTCATACCTGATCTCCTTTGCTTTCTACAAATCTGTCTTTCTCTATTTCTCTATGAACAATTTCTGATACTAGGTCCACATACGCAGACAACAGAGGATGCTAATGTAAGAGTCCCATAGCTAATGAGTCATTAATGTAAGAACATGGAAAAGGAGGACATATTTATTGCTACCTCCATTGTATTGAAAAGCTGCAATGTCACACCATTTGATTCAAATTTCCATTCTTTGTCGACATAGTTTCATTAAGTGCACATAAATTCAAATATGACCTGGGTGCTGGTGACTCACACTTGTAATACTAGCTACTCAGGAGGTTGAGACCAGAGGATTGTGGTTCAAAGCCAGCCTGTTCAGGAAAATCCACGAGAATCTTATCTTCAATTACCACCAGAAATCCGGAAGTGGTGCTGTAGCTAAAGTGGTAGAGCACTCAACTTGAGCTGAAGAGCTGAGTGACAGCGCCCAGGATCAGAGTTCAAGCCCCACGACCAACAGAAAAAGTCCCTCAAAAGGAACGACGAAGTCAATAGTAATCTTCCCAAGCAGAAAACACAATTCCAAAATAATTCATTGCACCTACTTTTGCTGAGTTAAGTTTTGGTTTCTTTTCTGAACATATTCTCTTCTTTTAAAAAATTGTTGAATACTAGCTTTATAATAAACTTCATCTAACATATCTTGGTTCAAAAGAGAAGTCCATACAGTTGATGTCACTTGGATTTATTACAATCTCAAAGCCAAAAGGCAGGACAGTCTGTCAAACTCTTATCTCTAATTAAACACCAAAAAAGCCAGAAGTGGAGTTTTGGCTCAAGCAGTAGAGTGGCAGGAGGCAGGAGGGCAAGAAAGACAACTGTTCCGGGACAGGGTCCAGACTCTGAGTGAAAGCCCCAGAACCAGCACAAACTAAACAAAAAAGCGAGCAAAAAAAACCCCATATATTTCTTTGGGACCATCCTTAAAGCACTAGTTTGAAAAGAGGCTCCTTTTGCTGATCATACTCACTGGATCCTGCTTTTTGGAATCCTTATTGCTATGGTGAACTCAGGACCAGATTAAAGGAATGGATACTGAATCCTGCAACAAGACAATCATGCCAGGAGTGAAATATCTAGGCATAAGGGACCTTTAAACCTACATGTCTTTGTTTCTTTGCAGTAGAACACTTTTAAAACAACGTTATTTCCTTTTTATCTATGTTGGCCTTCAAATGGCATATTGTTTCCTTTTGTAAAACTCTCAACTAGACATTTACAAACAAGTTTTATGTGAGTAAAGAACACACTCGAAAAAGTCAGGGATAGAGTTTCCTTCTAGCTTTGAATTCTTTTCTTGTACAGTAAAACGAGACCACAAATTAAGTTGAAGTTGTCATTTCTCTATGTTCAATTCCTCTCTTGGAATCAGCTTCCACTTCCCGTAACAGTTCCTTCCAATTACTTCAAGTAACTATCTATGGTGCTGCTCCAGGTAAAATGAACGTTTTGTGGCTTCATTGAAATAGCACAAGTACATCTTTGTACATGAGGTAACATGTGTTTCAGAAACAACTTAGTCATGAGAAAATACGGAATTTAAATTGCTTATAAAACATTATACATGTACATATGGCCATATAAAATGATGTTAAGTGAAATAGACTCCAAGATAGGACACAACTTGATTTTTCTTTATTGTTACCTAACAGGTACTATGTGATTTTTTTGTTTCTCTTCTATTTTCTTTTTTTAATTTAATTTAATTTTTTTCTCTTCTATTTTCTACCTCCACGGTATAACCCCTGTTTTTACTGTATTTGATGTCGCTGATCTTGCATATACCTTTTTCTAATGTGGGGAGGGGAAGGGAAGTAACAAAATGCTGAAACAAGGATACATTATGACCCATTGTAACAATGAGTTCTACAAGACACTATGTAGAAAATGAACTTTACAACTTGGGGAGGGAGGGAGGATTTGGGGCGGCGAGGAGGAAAGGGAAGGCAGGGGAAAAACAAAAGTAGAGGTAACAATGCTTGATAGATTATGTACTAATTAACTTACATATATAACTCCAACCCTTCTGTATGACATGTTTACAATAAAAAAACATGAAAAAAACCATTATCCTGGAGTATATTAAGTTCAAATTTCCTAAGTGCTCTATAAATTAAGACCAATTTTAAGTGAGAAGAAGGTTCTCAGAAATATCTGTGTGTGTTTGTGCATTATTTCACAAGTGTACATAAGTTAACAGTAGGAGAAACAATATGAATAATAGGAGAAAAAGAAGTTCTATGTTTAAATATGGTTGTTCAATACAGTATAGAAGACTCTGCAAATAAGACAAATTTGAAACAATAAAGCCAAGGCCAGTAGGTAGATCTACGGGAGTGATATAGAGAAGGCATTACTACTAAGTGGAACATGTGGGATGAGGCCACTCTGTTTCTTCTACTAGCTCTAAATCCTGGCAAACTAATCATGCAAATTTGTAAAAAGTAGAATGGAAGAATAATTCTAGTTTAAAAGCAAGTCAGATATAAGAGCATGGACTTAACTGGAAAAAAAGCCATGCTGAGAGAGCAGGAATTATACTAGCAATGAACTGGTAGCTAAGTTCACATATCTTTTTATTTCTTTCCTTTTCTTTTCTTTATTCTTTGGAATTTGTGTGGCTTGAAGTCTGGGCCTGAGCACTCTTCCTCTACTCTTCAGCTTAAGGCTAGCAGTCTACCACTTGATCCACAGTGCCACTTCCAGTTTTATGGTTGTTAATTGGAGATAAGTTCTTCAGAAACTTTCCAACTTGTGCTGGTTTTGAACTGCAATCCTCAGATCTCAGCCTCCTAATTAGCTAGGATTATAGGCATGAGCCACTGTCACCCAGCTTAAGATCACATTTCTAACAGTGTACACTCAATATATGTAATGTGTATGTTCATCTATCTTTATATGAATTCTTCAGTTAAAAATCTGGGCTACAAGTTAGACTTTACACTCACAAAACTGTTTCAAATTTAAAAGTTGATACTCCTGGAAAGATCAAAAATAAGAATGTAAAGGATTCTGGGAAGTTCATTTTGCATCCAGCCTGGGGAAAAAAAGTATTTGCGACAACACCTATAATTAACCAGCCTAAACTTGCATTGTAAAAATGGCTAAAGTGATGGAATACTAGGTATGAGCAAGACTGCTGAATAAGAGCTTGAGGTTTTGGCATACATACAGGCAAGCATGCACATACACAGAGGCACTTATATGTGTAAACACACATAGGAAACAACTCTCAGAATGTGTAGAAAAAGTTAGAAAATAATAGAAAATATGTCCTAAGTAAGACTAGAACAAGTGATAATTTTTAATATTAGAAAGTCCTCAAGTGAACTTTCCCCAAAAAACCTTGAGAATATTACAAAGGTAGGGACCAGAGATAATAAGAAAGTCAAGTAATCAATATTAAAGGGATCAGATCCATGGAGGAATGAATCAGAGACCCCTATAGGTGCATCTGAAAATGTTCATATCCTGTGTCAAATGTTAGAACGTCTTTGAAAATTGTACATAAACAGTCAAAGCAGTCAGTCTAGTGAATAAGATCATCGGAGAAGTTCAGAATTGCTAGCCTGTTTCTAGATTAAATAAACCAACAAACTATGGCAGGACAATGTGATACAAGCCTGGAATTCTAGCACTCAGACTAAGATAGATTAGAAAGTGGAATTACATAGCGATACCTTCCCTGGACCAGGTGTATAATTTTGTCTCAATAAAACAAGCCAAACAACAAGAAAGGAATACACAGTTGGAAGTTTGGGCTAATTTTTTTCACTATGTTTTGATAAGTCAAGTTTCCTATTGAAATGCAATTCATATATAATCCTCACTTGTGTTTTACATGCTCTCTTCATTACAGAACATTGCTAGATGCAAATTAGCTCATTATTCCCAATCAAAAATTTGTAAAAGTAATCATCATTCTGTTGGATTCCAAAGAAATGATGATGGATTACAAAAGCTTAAGCCTGGAGAAACAGCAAATTTCATCTAATGTAGGACTTTGCAGACCTGCCTAAATTAGAATTTTTTGTTTGTAATTTCATATTCTCTAGGATACTACAAAATTATTTTCAAGTAGAAGAATTAATTTAGAAATTCAAAAATTATTCTGGCATTCTATTTGCCTAGAATATTCTTTCAAGTCAGGTATAATTAGAAATTAGTTAATAGATAATTCCAACAATTCATGTATAACATGATAATCTGAATAATCTAGACAAAGTTGCCATCAAATGGTTGCTATTAATTTATAAATTTAGAAAAAGAGCAATTTTTTGAGACTTTGGTGTAGCATAGTATGAAGAGAGTAATTGTATGACATCTTTTTTCTTCTACCTATATATAACACAGGGAGAAATTTCCTTACGTACATCTTAATTACTCATACAATGAGGGAAAAAAGCTAGGTTTAATGTTTGTTTTTATTTTGTTTTTGTTGTTTAGTTTATGTTAGGGCTTGACCTCTGGGTCTGGGCATTTTCCCTGAGCCTGTTTTTGCTCAAGGCTACTGCTCTACCACTTGAACCTCAGTGCCACTTGTGTCTGGTTATTCCTTATGAGTTTATTGGAAATAAGAATCTAAGGAAACGAAAAGGTCAGATAATGTGATGTTAGGAAAATGAACCCTTAGATATGTATTTAAATGTTTTTTTTTCTTTCATGCATTTGTTTCTAACACATTTATAAGACTATTTCTTTGTTGCTTTGTATGTCCCTCCCCCACAGTATAATCCCTGCTTTCACTATATTTGATGTCGGTATAATTTGTAGAGGAGAAGCGGAAAAACAAGTCGTTTAAATAAGGATACAGCTGGACTCGTTGCAACAATGAGAAGTACAAGTTGTCATGTTGAAAACGAAATTAACAACTTTGGTGGGGGGGAGGATTGGGTGGGGGGGGCAGGGGGAGGCTGGGAAGGGATATGAAGGGTAAACAAATGCGGAGGCTGAAATGCTTGATAAGCAATGTACTCATTATCTTGCCCATGTAATTGTAACCCCTCTGTACAGTATGTTCACAAAAAAAATTTATAAAAAAGAATCTAAGGAACCTTGCTACCTGGGTGGGTGTGAACCATAATCTTCAAATTTTAATATTCAGATATTCAGATCTCCTGAATATCTATGATAGATAAAAATAATATATAATAAAATTAATATAAAATAATAATATAAATACTATTTGCAAGTGTTCTGATCTCAAGAATACCACTGGAGGGTAAAACGATGCAGAAAAGTTTAATGTAGTGTTCTTTGCACAATTGGGAGGGCATCACAGCAGAAGTGTAATATGTTTTTTCACAATAGTGATAAGCTAGTCATGATGTGAATTTAGGCCATTTTAATGTGCACCTTACAAGTTGCAAACTGTTGGACTAGGATGACTTTACAACTTGGGATTGATTGTCATAGAAATAATAGCTTACTCTGATGAACAAATGTTTACTCTTGAGGAATTAATTATTATACATAGGTCATAGTTTTTTCTTCTGCCAGAATGTGGCTATTTTTTCTATTGACTTTTAAATATGTAACAACTCATTGGAAATTTCATCTATTGCAGAACTCATTAAACTGCAAACAGATACTGTTTTAAATGTCTCTGATATGGCATGATCAGAATTTGAAAATGATTAGTTAGTCATCTGAATTTTGAAGAATACATATATTTTGTCCTCTTAACAATTATTCAGTTTTAAAAGTTAGGAGTTTCCGTAGAATTAAACTGTTTTCTCTTTTAGTATGAGATAATGGTTTTTTCAACATAAAGGCAAGTATATTGTGAAGATGTTGTATAGTTTGATAACATTCAAGTTGATGACCCTCTCATAAAGAAAGGGGGAATAGACTGGTATTTACTATACCAATACAGTGAAATTATATTTTATGTTTGTTATTTTTTAATTTAATTTTATTGTCAAGTTGATATATAGAAGGGGTTGCCATAATTGTAAGATGGTGAATACAAAACATGTCGAACTTTTTACCCACTACCTCACTTTTCTCATAGTTTTCCTTTACCCCAATACCCTTCACAAGGTGTAGTGTAAATTTCCATCATGTAGTCTTGTGAGCATTGCTGTTACATAGGTTTGTCCTTTGTCCTTTGTCGTGCCATGTTGTTGTTCCTCTTCCCTTCCCTAATTAAGATAAATATATATACAATTACACATAATACTGAAATCAACTACAGCAGAGGACAAACCATAGGGTAAAACACAAAAGAAAAAAGAATCACAGAGTACATTAAAAACAACAACCACAAAGAAAACCTTTGTTTCCATATGTAGGAGTTCATGTTGCTCATCATGACCTTATACATAGCTACTGAGCCATTCTGCTCATCTGCTAGGACTATCCTAGATATTTCCTACTTGTTACAAATTAGAGAAACCATGGAATTTGTTTCTTTGGGTCTTGTTTATTTTACTTAGTAGGATTTTCTATTGCCGTATGAATTGGAAGCATAGAATTCAACAGTGGAAATATATATATATCACGTTTTGTCAATTCGTTCATCTACTGAGAGGCATATTGATTTAAAACATGATTGCATATAAGTATCACTTAGGGTCATTCATAAATGACAGATGCCACCTCCCCAGATTTTTTAAAATCATGATTTTTATGAAGATAGTATTTCATGGTGGTACAAGTGTTGAGATATCTGGATGAGACTAATGTATATCTTGCACTGAATTAGGCAGGATGATATCCAATATCATATGGGTTAAAATGATAGTGACAAAATATTCCCTTGAGAAAGATATAGGAGGCTGCCAGAAGTATGAAGTAGTTCATATAATTTAAAAGGATTTAGAAATGCAAGCTTAAGTATGTCTCTTTAAATAAAAATTATGTAATTGGACGGGCAAAAGATTGGGAGGGGGAAGAAAATGACTGACAGCAGATCATTGTCCCAAGTTAGAGTATAAAAAGACATAATCTACAAATTCCCAGTTAAAAAGAGAATATTATACTGTGTCCCACTTAATTTAGGTACATGCAAAATATTTACTTGGATTTTTCCTACTTTAACCCTCCAAAACAAGTGAAGTCTTATAAGAAAAATTATGTTATTTCCATTACTTCAACCTGAGCACTAACTGTGATGAGCCTTCTTTTTCTCACTTTGCACTTGGAAAATAGTCCCTAAGTTGATGATGATGTGGCTGATTAGAGTCAGAGTTACGGCTTCTACTTGCACAATTATCCCAGAAGAGTTTAAAGCAGTTTTTCCCCAAAATATCCAACTACATTTTCTTAAGCTGTACTTTGAACACACCCTCACACCAGAGCACATAATTTGAAATTATACTTCAGCATATGCTTGACACATTCTAATTTGTGCCTTTAGCTTTTTTGCACATTCCTTTTGAGTTCATAGTTGCTCTATTTCCATTTCATCTACACAAATTACTAAGAACATTGTTCAACTACCACTTCATGTTTGCACAAGCCCACTCTATGTATGAAAGTACTTTGTCCAAAATGGGATTGCATGAAGTTGCAGAGCTTCTGCATGGCAAAAGACATAGCTAGCAAGTTCAATAGAAAGCCCACGGATTGGGAGAAGATCTTCACTAGCCATACAACAGACAAGGGTCTCATATCTAAAATATACTTGGAACTCAAAAAATTAAATCCCCCAACAACAAATCCTCAAAGAAACAACTGCCCAATAAATAAGTGGGCTAAAGACTTAAAGAGAAACTTCTCTGAAGAAGAAAGAAGGATGGCCAATAGACACATGAAGGGATGCTCAACCTCCCTAGCCATAAAAGAAATGCAAATCAAAACAACATTGAGATACCACCTCACTCCAGTTAGAATGGCAAAAATCAAGAACTCTAACAACAACAGATGCAGGAGGGGATGTGGACAGAAGGGAACCTTACTTCATTGTTGGTGGGAATGTAAACTTGTTCAACCACTTTGGAAAGCAGTATGGAGGTTCTTAAAAAGACTTCACATAGAGCTCTCATATGACCCATCAATCCCACTTTTGGGCATTTACCCAAATGTTTACAAACAAGACCACACTAAATCTACCAGCACAACTATGTTTATTGCAGCATTATTTACCATAGCTAAGATATGGAACCAACCCAGATGCCCTTCAGTAGATGAAGGGATCAAGAAAATGTGGCATACATACCCAATGGAATTCTATGCCTCCATCAGAAAGAATGACATTGCCCCATTGGTTAGGAAATGGAAAAACTTGGAAAAAATTATATTAAGTGAAGTAAGCCAGGCCCAAAGAAACACAGGTCCCATGGTTTCCCATAATTGAAATATCTAGTATATGTATGAGTCAAGCGGAAAAGGTCAGATAATGTGATGTTAGGAAAATGAACCCTTAGATATGTATTTTAATGTTTTTTTTCTTTCATGCATGTGTCTCTAACGCATTTATAAGATTATTTCTTTGTTGCTTTGTATATCCCTCCCCCACTGTATAACCCCCGCTTGCACTATATTTGATGTCAGTATAAGTTGTGGAGGAGATGGGGAAAAACAAGTCGTTTAAGGATTCAGGTGGACCTGTTGCAACAATGAGAAGTACAAGTTGTCATGTCAAAAACGAGCTTTACAACGTCGGTCGGGGGGGGGGGGGGGAGGAAGGATTGGATGGGGGGGAAGGGGCAGGCTGGGAAGGGATGTGAAGGGTAAACAAAGGAGGAGGCTGCAATGCTTGGTACGAAATGTATGCATTATCCTGCCCATGTAATTGTAACCCCTCTGTACAGTATGTTCACACATAAAATTAAATAAAATAAAAAAAATAAAAAAAGGAAGCACTTTGTCCATATTAAGCCATAGGGTAGTACTCAGTCTTTGAGGAGAAAAGTTCCACAGTGTAACCCTATGTGCACATTAGAGGATGTAGAATTTAAAGCATTTTGAGACAAACTGATATTAGAATTGAAAGTCTCAGGTCAGTTTCCTTGGAGCTCATTAGTTTTCCCATGAGAAATATAAATATCCACAAAATCTAGAGCTAATTAGTAAGTATCCGAATTAACACTAGATCCTAGATGTTGTGTTAGTACAAGTCACCATTGTATTATTGTTACATCAGAATCCTTCCCTACTTGCCAATGGGTATGAGAAAATGAAAGAAAAGCATTAAATCGAAATGTCGTATCTTTTTAGGCATTCAGTCGTACTGATGAGGGTAAAGTCTGAACTCTTCCATTCAATAAAAGCATTATAAAGTTTATAAAAGCATTCGGTACATATAAGAATTTGTGGCAGTTTGATTGACAGGGTTATTTCACCATGGAGATATCCCTAACAAGAACTAGAGTTAAATAGATTATATGGCAATTATGATGTGTCAATGGCTATTGAGGAATTTTCTATTCTGAAGGAGAATCAATTCGAGGAGTCTTCAGTCACATCAGTAATCCTGTATGTTTAACCTAATACTTGCTGTTACTTGTCCTAAATTTATAATAGGCTGATAAGACATCCAAACATATCTAAAGATATTTCAATAAAATCCCAAACTGATGTGGATACATGGGACATACATTGGAACTGTAGGCAAATTAGGCTTGTCTGTGCTGTAGTTCAACCTATAAACTCCTGAATAAACACAGTCTTCAAAAATATTCACACAATACATATGAATAAAGTTCATGACAGTTATATCTGTGTAATTCTTCTAAGGTCAGGATAAAAACATTGTTTCCCAACATTTAAAATCAATAGGATCTGTTGAATTTATGGATCCAGAATTTTATGGCTTCATATTCATATCCCAAAATTTTATCAATATGAATTTCACCAAATCTTGTCTATGTCCTTTTATTTTTCAAATCCAAATAGCATATGTCTTTCAATATCTTCTTGCAAATTCCTTCCTTTACTTCTGTAAATCTGGGTTTATTACTTTTTTATTTCCTTATTTATCTCTTTCTTCCAATCTTGTCTACAGTGGTGCCCACATTGCTCACACCTGTGTCAGACTTTCCTTTTCCTTTTCCGTTCAATAATGCCCCCAATTTTATTATTCTTTTTCATATTCATGTTCGTGGATATTTTGATGATGTCTAAACAGACTCATCTTTGAATCTAAACTTTAAAACTATCAGATTTTTTCCCCTAAATCCATCATTTCCACCTGTGGTCCTTATAACTAAGAGTAGCACAAACACATTTGCAAGCCAAACGTGTGGAAGCACATTAGATTTCTTCTTACCCTTCTACTCCTTCCCATTAGATAAGATAAATGATCGAGATTTTCTCAGTTTCTGTCACTCAAATGATTTCTATTTTTTGGGTTGGTCCGTTCGTGGGGCCTGAACTCTGGGCCTGGGCACTGTCCCTCAGTTCTTCAGCTCAAGACTACACTCTACCACTTGAGCTACAGAACCACTTCCAGCTTTTTTTCTCTGCTTATGTGGTGTTGAGAAATCGAACCCAGGGCCTCATTCATGCAAGGCAAGCGCTCTACCACTGAGCCACCTTCCCAGCCCCCACTCAAATGATTTCTATATACTACTTTTTATGCTCCTGACACCAGCCTGTTTCATTTACTCAACACTGTCACCTAGTCCTAAAACAACCATTTCCAAAGTATGCTTTTTCCCCAGTCTTTTCATATTGGCCCTCTCGATCACCAAATTACTCTCTTTGTAAGCACATAGAGTGAAGAGCTCAGACACAAATTCTAGTATCATTATTTATTCACTACATTGACTGTTGGCCTTACATTTCTCATCTATAAATGGATGTAATCTACCAGAAATAATGAAGAATATACGTGTTGACTTTTACAGCAAGAAAAAAGAAAAGTGAAGTGTCCTTAAGTTTTCCACCTTACCTTACAAATAAGGAAAGAGTCAAATTCAGTTTGTTGGTACAAAGTCACAAATTGTTTCCTGCAGAAATAAAAATAAATTTCACCTCCTTGTTCTAAGGTCTATGTCCTTTTAAGGTAACTACAGATATGTAAGTGATACTACGTAAATAGTGTCATGTTTTTTCAGAGGTATTGAAGAACATACCCTTAATATATCATTGGAAATTTTCGTTATTGAATAGTATCTATATGAGAATGTTTTTGAACTGATCACACTAAGCTGAAAACTACACCTTAGCCCATCAAAATGTGGAAATAAATAATTTTATTTATAAGAAAATAATACTACCAAGAAAAGTGTGTATACATTAGAGAGACTGCAGGAATAACATTAGGGTTTTTACTGTCTCTACTGTTTATGTGATAGTATTTCTTGATATTGAAACTCTCCTCTTGTTATTCTTACTGTATGTAATCCAACGCTATTGATTACTATATATTCAATGAGGGAAATATAGCTTCAAAAATATGTAAAGCATTTTCCTTTTCAATCTCAATATTGTCATTATCAGGGTACACTGTGGTCATCATCATCCTCATCAAAATAAGTGCTAACTATTGAAACTGAGATATGTATTTGTGATTTTGCGATTATTTGTCTATTGGTTAATAATTTTTTTTTTGGTCGGTCGTAGGGCTTGAACTCTGGGCCTGGGCGCTGTCCCTCAGCTCTTCAGCTCAAGGCGAGCGCTCTAACACTTGAGCTACAGTGCCACTTCCGGTTTTCTGGTGGTTTATAGGAGATAGGAGTCTCACGGTCTCTCCTGCCCGGGCTGGCTTTGAATCGCGATCCTCAGATCTCAGCCTCCTGAATAGCTAGGATTACAGGCGTGAGCCACCAGCGCCCGGCTTTGATTAATAATTTTAATGTTACCACTGTGCATGCATCCATATTAAAATTTTGAACAAAGAAACAGAAAAAAACTAACCCATAACAGGTTGCTTGAGTATGTGCTTATAACAAATTATAGAATAGATTTTTGAAGTATTGCAATTTCCTTACCAGCATGAATTAACTTCCTCTCTCCCCACCACTACACACAAATATTTGAGTTTGAACAGAATTATTTCAAGTAATATACTATGAATATTACTACAATACCATGTGTACATGTAAAATTCCCTTAAAAGTAATAAACGCTACATTCTATTGAAATATTAGTTATTTTATTCTAGGAAACTTTTGGAAAAATAGACTGCATATCTTTGAAATAAAAAGGTAAAAAAGTAGTAGCATAAAAAGTTTTAGAGGGAGTCTGTCTTCAGAAATATATTTGTATATATATATATATATATATATATATATAATTTGTAGAAAGACATACATTTTGAAATTATTTGTCATCAGAAATATATACATATATCTAAATTTTTGTGTAGAACGATGTACATTATAGTGAAACAAAAATCTTGAAATATAATTAAAATTTTAAAAATATATTAAATCAAGTGCCAGTGACTCACACCTATAATTCAGCTATTCTGGGTAATGAGGTCTTAGAATTGTGTTTGAAACAAGCCCAGACAGAAAAGTACTTGTTAGATTCTTATTTCCAATTAACTACTAAAAACAGGAATCAGCTCAATGCCTCAAGTTGTAGAGTGCTGGCTTTGAGCACAAAATGGCTTAGGGACAATGCCTAACCTTGCAAACAACATCAAGAACAACAACAAAATATATCACATTAATTTCACAGAAGCATCTTTTACCTGCTGTGAACATTTTTTAGAAAAATGAATACATGGAAAATGTTAGATAAAAAGTATAGAATGTTTACGTCTATGTTAAAAACATGACTATTTAGAATGTTTAAGATATTTAGGTAATGATTCAAAATTAAGAATAATGATAATATTTTGGGACTGGTCTTTTATTCTATTTTACGATAGTAATAAAATGATATTCATAATTATTCTGTAAAATTACTCTTGCTTGGTATTTGAATTATAATAAGTGATAAACATTTTTAAATGATTTAAATAGGAAAGGATAATTTTATTGGTATTAATTCTTTTGTAATTTCAAAACAATTAAGCAAATTATTCCAAGGCTGGTTTGCTCTAAGACTATATTTGTTTTCTTATTCTAATTTTCATATGTTCGTAGAAATTAAAATTCCAAAACTTCAATGGACGTTGGCACTCAGGGTCATCTTCATAGATACAATAATGAGGGGCTTAAGTGGAATTGTTTTATTTAATTTGTTTTTGTCACAAACAAATCAAGATGATTGTGCATTTTGTTTCTTTTCACGTTATTGGCTTTTATCCTGAGAATAATTTTTTCTAGCAAAGTAGAGAAAAGCAATTGGATTGAGCAAGTAACATATGGCTATCATAAAATGCAGATGCACAGATTTGTGTTTTCTATCATTTGCTAAAAGTTTCTTCCAGAAAAGGTTATCAATTATGTATAAGTGATGTATAATTTCTAGATATCCCAGTTATCACATACATTTTTGATTGGGTTATCTCTGCATAAACTAAAAAACAGCCAAAAATACCTCAAAATAAACGGAAATCACATCTTTGTTTTAGAAGCTGTAGTGTTCAAAGAATTTTTAGCCAACATCAAAAACATCTTTTTAGGTATTTTGCATTTTGTGTGAAGAATTTTTAATTATAGTTTTATTTTTTTGCTGACATGAAATTCACATGCAATATATTATCTCCTTTCATTGTATACATTTTAGTGCTTTGGAAATGAATTTTACAATCACAGGTTTACCAAGCCTAATTTTCAAAAACTTGCATTTCTTCAAATAGAAAGGCTATAAATTTTAGAACAGATATTAAAATAGATATAAAATTTAGTTACAGGAATTTGTCCTGCATACATCTTCTATAGGGTGTCTTTTCAAAATTTGTTTTGGGGAATTATTTCCAGGTTCTCACCCATACTGTCCAAGTGCACTGTCAATGAACTACATTCCCAATCAATACATGCTTTTTACTTCTCTTTAATACACACATAGAAGTGTAATGGCTAGAACATAAACAATTCTCTTTGACCTTTTGAAGACTTGAAAACTTGCTTGCTAAAATGAATGCAGTATTACACAAATCATTCTGCTATGCGGAGTATATCAATTTCTCCACAAATTCACTTATATATATTTTTTTCATCTTTTTATATTATGGTTATACTAGTGAGTTTTCTTTTTCTTTTTTCTTAGATACTTAAGAGGAGCTTAATTCATATGCTCCTCCTACTATGAATTTACATATATACTTTATAGAAATATCCTGTTCGGGAAAAATTTATACAGTATTAGAAGATATAAAAGTACTTAAGATTCAGGATCATTGTAGCATTAACAAATATGTGCCTTCTATCTGTTGGATATGTTTTCACTACTTTCATAGAGTTAAGAAAGGTTATCAGTTGATACTAGTTTATTCTTGCTTTTCTTTAGCCACTAATGCTTTCCATGTCAAATATTTAGAAATCTTTACTGATCCATTCTCATGAATTTTTACATATATGTTTTGTAGGTTTTACAACTCACATTTAGTTTGAAAATCATTTTTTATTTTAAATTTTTGTATAAAGTTTGAGGTAGTAGTCTAAGTTCATTCTTTAAAACTAGAGAGGCAATAGTGCCAATACACCCATTTAAAATTCTATTTTTATTTCATTAAGTCATGGTATCCTTTTCAAAATCTATTGACAATAAACCTAAGAATTTATTTTTGATAAATCTGTTACATTCTTCTATGTGTCGGTTCTTTCACTAATAAACATGGTAATAAGATTCAAATCTTGTATGAGGGCTCAAGCTACACAATTTTACGAGATTGTTCTGATTGACCTGTATTCCTTGAATTTACATACAGGTTTATTGAGCAGGTGGACCAATATTCTACAGATATCTAGATGTTTGATAGTACTCATATTTTACACCTTGTGAAAACACAAGACCCCTGATATTTTATAGGGAAAAATGTCTTTAGAGAATGCTTAAAACAACTAAAATTAATTTAGGAATGAGTTAACATTTAGATAACACTATAGCATAATAAAGTTGAATGACAACGACTTGAGCTGTATTACAGAGTAGATTGAGAGGGGATAGAATGATGGACCACCTAGGAGCTGTACGTCATTGTTACTGTTTTTCAAAAAGAGAAAGATTTCAAAGAAGAGAAGGAGGAAAATAATCAAAGTGTCTTCAGTCAAGTTTCTTTTGAATCCACCTAAGAGTGTGTACTGAGAGTCAGAGAAGATAGGAAAAATAAAATAGAAAATATAACATTGGATAGACCTCTTACAATGTAAAGAAATTGTAATAGGAATATGATAATTAATTTCCAAAGAAATAAAGGAAACAATAGGTAAACTCTAAAGGCAAAAAGAATGAGGAGAGAAAAGAAGCAAAGTAAAACCTTTATCAATAAGAAACACAAGAATTTGGAAGTGAAAAAGCAGTGGAAATATTCTAAATAACAATCAAATAACAATAAAAGTTGCTAATGTGGATAGAAAATGGATCACATTTTATCATATATAATTTTGAAAAAACATACTAGGAATGAAAATTTAAAAGTCATAATTTAAAACACTATTTACATTATAACTACACAGTATAGTTCAGTGGTAAAATCTTGACATAGCATATGTGAAATAATGGTGTGATCTCCCAAGCATTACAAAGTACACACAAAGCACTCACACACACAAACCCCATAAACACACACACACACATACACACACACACACACACACACACACACACACACACACCCCACAAACACATATTTGGAATATTGATATTATAATATTAAAGAGGAAATTATCACAAATAATAAAAGTAGGTTAATAAATGAAATCATAATATTGCTCATACTATTTAAACATTTGTAGAAATCAAATAGTCACAATATACTTGGATTCTTATATATTATGTAAATTGAAAACTAAGAAATAGAAGACATGAGAACGTTTGCAAATAAGTTTTAAATAATAAACTTTTTAAAACATGTATCCTTTAATTTTGATAAAAGATCAATGTTACTGGTGTTTTAACCTCAAGATTTAGAATATGATAACGAGGTGCTCTATATCTCGCTATGGGTGTCTACATCTATAATCATTTCACTCTGGATATTTTTATGATGAGGTCTGATAGTTTCTCAGGCTATCCCGAATTACAAACCCTATTTGCAATTCCTACCATAGGTAGAAAATTGAAGCCACAAATTACCATGCCCAGCTCAAACTTTTTTTTTAATTCAAGTACAAATATTTACAAAAAGTGACCAGGAAATGAAGCCGTTCCTAATACAGTATGTGCTTCTTGAAAATACAGTAATTATTTGTTACCTGGAAAAATATGTTTAGAACTATAAGAAAATCAATTTATTTAAATTCACCAACCATATAAAAATTAAGAAAATAATTTTAAATATTCACATGTTAAATATTTTAAAAGCAACATATATAGGTCTGAATGATTTACATGTGTAAAAATCATGCAAATTTAAATTAACTAATCCTACAACTCTGAAAAAAGAATTAACCTAAAGAAACAAGAAAATAAGTAATTAAGATCAAAATTTGAAATATAGAAAATAAAATGAAGTATACTCTTTAGTTAACTTAAGTAACTGTAAACCCTTTTTATATCAATTTTATAATAAAAAATGCATGAAGAAAGAAAGAAAAACTACATTTGAACAATAACAACAGCAAAAGCATTAGTAATTGTTTGAGTGTACAAAAAAAATCGATGGAGGGGATAACAATGTTCCTTCCAAAAGAAATGTACTCATTACCTTGTTTATGTAACTGTAACCCCTCTGTACATTACCTTTACAATAAAATTATATTGAAATTAAAAATAAAACAAATAATATAGCAATTAAGAATTCTTAGAAGCCATTAGTTAAAAACTTTTTAAAAAATTGCCCTAAGTACCCAAGGAAATAATTTGATGATACTATTTAAATACTTAAACTTCAGCAGAAAAACAAAATGTTTAAAAACTGTTACAAATAAAGTAATAAATCAGAATATATTACTATAATAATCATTGGATGGATTTTTAGTGGCAGTCAAATATGTAAGAAATGAGGCAATATGCCATTCATTTGCACTTAATAAGAGAATTTTCTAGGTATTTTAAAATATATCATAAGTTTAATAAATAAACTATTCTGTCACATCATACAATAATCAGATAAAGATGATATTAGAGCAAAGAACACATTGTACTAAGTTTTGGGATGTTAATGTATATAGTTATTTTGGTTGTGGGAAATTGTGAGGATTTCAACTTTGGGTATTGTTCTTACTAGGCTGGCATTATATCAGTGGTTAATTTTAGGATAGGGGTTCCCTTTCCACAAGAACATGCACCTGATCTGTCCTTTTATCCAGAAGTGCAGCAGTGGCTCAAGTGGTAGACCACTATCCTTGGGCACAGTTGCTTAGAGGAGGAATGATGAATGCATGCATGAGCACATGAACATGCACGTGTGTGTACAGGCATGTGTGTACACACATACAAATGAGTATTTCAATGCAGAGTTCTTTATTTTTTTACCTTACACTACTTTATTTCTCTATATTAGTTCACAAAATAACAAAATCAGCTAAGCACCTATTTACATACATCTCATCATGTTTCTCTAAAGTCTACTCTCTTTTTGGCATCCTGCTTTTATTTGACCCAAAAGTAAATTATTCAGGAGATCAATTCATCTCCCTCAACTCTGTAATGTTAGATGATTATTTAAGATCTTCCTAGAATTATAATTTTGTGAAATCTTGAATCAAGCAGCATATTTCTTTCGTGAAAAGGGAAGCCTTTGGAAAAAAAATTAACTATAGGTTTTAATCCTCCTGGCAAGCATTTGGAAATTTATTATCTTCATATAATCCATTATCTGTCTGTGCATGCCAAAGATGGCTGAGAAAATAAAAAGACCCTTCTAAGCACAGAAAATTCCTATACCATTAATAGGTATGAAGGTTTTTTTAATTATTATTCTGAAAATGAAAATACCATACAGAGGATTTACAATTACATGGGCAAGATAATGAGTACATTTCTTATCAAGCATTGTTGCCTCCTCCTTTGTTGCCCCTTCCTATCCCTTTCCATCTCAACCATCCTGTCCCCCATCCCCCGTTATACCCCACCATGCCAAAGTTTTAAAGTTCGTTTTTTCACATAACATCTTGTACATCTCATTGTTACAGTGGGTCCAACTCTATCCTTTTTTAAACGATTTGTTTTTTCCCTTCCCCTCCACAAATTATACCAACATAAAATGCAGTGAAAACAGGAGCTATATCACGGGGGAGGGACATACAAAGCAACAAAAATTCATCTTATAAATATGTTAGAAACAATCACATGAAAGAAAAAAATATTTGAATACTTATCTTGGAGTACATTTCACCTAACATCAACGAATCTTACATTTTCTGCTTGGCTCAGACATATACTATTTATTACCAATAAATAACCATGGGGCCTATGTGTATTTGGGCCTGGCTTACTTCACTTAATATAATTTTTTCCACGACTTTCATTTTCCTAACAATGGTGCAATGTCATTCTTTCTGATGGAGGCAAAGAATTCCACAATTTCTTGATCCATTCATCTACTGAGGGGCATCTGGGTTGGTTCCAAGCTTAGCTATAGTAAATAATGTTGCCATAAACATAGTTGTGCTGGGAGCTTTAGTGTGGTCTTCTTTGTGATCATTTGGGTAAATGCCCAAAAGTGGGATTGCTGGGTCATAGGAGACCTCGATGTGAAGTCTTTTGAGCAAACTCCATACCACTTTCCAAAGTGATTGAACAAGCTTACACTACCACCAACAATGAAATAAGGTTCCCTTCTGTCCACATCCCCTCCAGCATCTGTTGTTATTAGAGTTCTTGATTTTTGCCATTCTAAATGGGGTGAGGTGGTATCTTAATGTTTTTTTTATTTGCATTTTTTATGGCTAGGGAGGTTGAGCATTTCTTCATGTTTCTATTGGCCTTCTTTATTTCCTCTTCAGAGAAGTTTCTCTTTAATCTTTAGCCCACTTATTTATTGGGTAGTTGTTTCTTTTAGGATTTGTTGTTGGAGGATTTAAATTTTTGGAGTTCCAGATATATTTTAGATATGAGACCCTTTTCCATTGTATGGCTAGTGAAGATCTTCTCCTAATTCGTTGGCTTTCTATGGATCTTGCTAGCTATGTCCTTTGCCATGCAGAAGCTCTGCAATTCCATGCAATTCCATTTGTCCAACCTTTCTTTGATTTGTTGTGTTTCTGGGTCTCTATTAAGAAAGTTTCAGCCTGTGCCAATGAGATCTATGGTTTCTCCTATTCCATCCAGTAATGTTTTCAGAATGTCTTCATGACTCTGAGGTCTTTGATCCATTTGGAGTTTAACCTGGTACAGGGTGATATACAAGGATCTAGCTTTAGTTTTCTACAAGTAGTTAACCAATTTTGAGAACACCATTTACTGAAGAGGCTCTCTTTCTTCCATTTTATTTTTTTATCTCCCTTATCAAAGATTAGATGGCCTTAGGTCTTTAGGTTCATTTATGGGTTTTCAATTCTATTCCATTGGTCCTGAGGTCTGTTCTTGTCCAGTACCAAGCTGTTTTGATTACTATGGCTTTGTAGAAGAGTTTGAAATTTGGTATTGATTTTCTTCCAGCACTTTTCTTTCTGTTAAGGATCGTTTTTGCTATTCGGGGTCTTTTATTGTCCCATATGAAATTTTGGATTGCCTTTTCTATTTCCTTGAAGAATGAGGTTGGAATATTGATAGGTATCACATTCACTTTGTAGATAGTGTTGGGAAGTATTGCCATTTTCACGATGTTGATCTTTCCAATCTAGGAACATGGGAGTTTTTGCCGCTTTCTAAGTCTGTTTTGATTTCCTTTTTCAGGTATTTAAAGTTTTCATCATAGAGGTCCTTCACTCCTTTGGTTAAGTTAATTCCTAGGTATTTTATTTTTTGTGGAGCTATTACGAATGGAGTTGCTTTCCTAATTTCAGCCACAATTTTCTCATTGTTGGCATACAGAAAAGCCATTTATTTTTGAGGGTTAATTTTATACCCTGCTACTTTGCCAAAGTTCTGAGTCATGTTGAGTAACTTGGGAGCGGAGTCTTTAAATACAAGATCATGTCATCTGCAAAGAGGGAGAGTTTTACTTCTCCTTTCCCTGTTGAGATTCCCTTTATGCTTGCATCTTGTCTTATTGCTGTAGATAGGCATTCTAATACTAGATTGAAGAGCATTAGAGAGAGTGGGCATCCTTGTCTCGTTCTTGAGTTTAGAGGAAAAAGCTTTAGTGTTTCACCATTGAGTATAATGCTTAATGTAGTTTTGTCATACACAGCCTTTATTGTATTGAGGAATGTTCCATGGATTCCTAATTTTTCCAGGACCTTCACCATAAAGGGTTGTTGGATCTTGTCAAAGGCTTTTTTCTGCGTCTATTGAGATAATCATGTGGTTCTTGTTGATGTGACGAATAATGTTAATTTATTTGCATATATTGAAGCATCTTTCCATCCCTGAAATGAATCCTGTTTGCTCGTGGTGTATGATTTTTTGGATGAATTGTTGAAGTCGATTAGCCAAAATTTTGTTGAGAGGCTTTGCATCAATGTTCATCAAAGAAATGGGTCTATAGTGCTCTTTCTTTGATGAGGGTTTTGGGATAAGGGTTATGATGGCTTCATAGAAAGTGTTCGGTAGTCAACTTTCTCTTTCAATTTCATTGAAGAGTTGGAGGAGTATTGATGTGAGCTCTGCTTTGAAGGACTTGTAGAATTCTTCTGTAAAACCATCTGTTCCTGGGCTTTTCTTAGATGGGAGGTCTCTTATTGCTGTTTCTATTTCACTGCTTGATATGGGCCTGTTAAAATGGTTTAACTCATTATGGTTTAGTTTCGGCATGTCAGTATTTGCCAGGAAAACGTCCATTTCTGCCAAGTTCTCAAACATATTAGCATAAAGTTTTGAGCAGTATTCCTTTATAATGTTCTGAATCTTCGTTGTTTCTGTAGTGATGTTGCCATTCTCATCACCTAATTTATTTATTTGGGTCTGTTCTCTTCTTTTTCTGATAAGATTTTTTAAGGCACTGTCAATTTTGTTAATTTTTTTCAAAGAAACTTCTCATTTTGTTGATTCCTCCTATGGTTTTTTTTTTTGGATTCTAATTCATTTAATTCTGATTGAATTTTAATTATTTCTTTCCATCAACTGGATTGGGTTTATCTTGATGCTCTTTTTCAAGGAGTGTCAGATCTCATCAATTGTTGGTTTTAGATCTCTCCAATTTGTTGATGTAGGAAATCAGAGCTATAAACTTGCCTCTGAATCGTCTTTGCTGTGTCCCAGAGGAGCAGATAATCTCTGTGCTAATTTTTGTTGAATATCATGAACATTTGATCTTGTTTCTAAGCTCTTCTATGACCTACTGGTGTTTCAACAGTGTGTTTTTCAGCCTCTGTGTGTTACTGAATTTTCTTTGGTGGTTTTTTGTGTTGAATTCTAATTATATTCCCTTTTGGTCTGAGAGAATGCAAGATATGAATTCAATGTTTCTGAATTTTGACAAGTTTGATTTGTGACCTAAAATGTGGTGTATTTCGGAAAATGTTCCATGTGCTGCTGAGTAAAAAGTGTACTCTGATGCTGCTGGATGAATATTCGCTAGATGTTTGCTAAATCAGTTGTTGTAAGCACTTGTTTAGATCGGCGGTTTCTCTGTTGAGTTTTTGCAGAGATGATCTATTAAGTGGGGATAGTGGTGTGTTAATGTATGCAACAATTAATGTCTTTGGATCTATGTAAGATTTAAAGTAGTATTTCTTGGATAAATTTGGGTACACTATTGTTTGGCAAATATTTAGAATTTTAATATCCTCCTGAAGGATGGATCCCTTAATTAGTATGTAGTAACTCTTTATCTCTTCTCAATAATTTTAATTTGAAGTATATTTTATCTGATATTAGGATTGCAACTCCTGCCTGTTTATGGGGACCGTTTGCTTGGTAGATTTTGTTCCAGCCTTTCACTTTCAAAATGTTTTTGTTTTTTATGGGCAAGTTGTGATTCCTGAAGGTAGCAGATAGAAGAATCTTGCATTTTAAACCAACTAGACAGTCTATGTCGCTTAATTGGAGAGTTACATCCGTTAATATTGAGAGATGGGACTAAGCCGTATTTGCATGTTCCTGCCATTTTATCCAACTTCTGGGGGCTACGACTACTGGGTTCTTCCTATGCTTCTTCAATTTTGTTTGGGTGTGGTTTCTTGATCTTTATTGTGGTCTAGTTGGTTTTCTCTATGTAGGACATCTTTAAGTATCTTTTGTAGAGCTGATTTGGTGGAGATATATTGTTTGTTTTTCTTTCCTATGGAAGATTTTTATTTGACCTTCCATTATGAAGGAGTGTTTAGCTGGGTAAACTATTCTTGGTTGATAGTTGTTTGTTTTTAGGGCATGACATACATCATTCCATGCTCTTCTTGCTTTAATTGTCTCTGTTGAGAAATTTGAGGTGGTTCTAATTGGTTTTCCTTTATAAGTGGCTGATCTTTTCTCCTTGACAGCTTTAAGGATCTTTTCCTTGGTTTGAATTGATCCTGTGTGGTTTATAATGTGACGATGGGCTGTCCTGTTCTTGTCTCGTCTATGTGGAGTTCTAAAAGCTTCTTGTATCTGAATATGCCTATCTTTTTGCGTGTTGGGAAGTTCTCTGCTGGGATCCTGTTAAACAAATTTTCTAGACCATTAACTTCTGTCTCTATGTGCTCCTCTACACACCTTTCCCTTATATAAGGCCTTCTGATGGTGTCTTCCAAGTGTTGAATAGATCTATCTTATTTCTTGAATTTGTCTTGGATAGTTGTATGTTCTTTCTCTATAATACCTAGGCTCTCTTTAATGCCAGAGATTCAATCTTCTGCATGTTCTAACCTACTGTCATGACTTTCTACTTTATTTTTCATTTCTTTTCCTTCTAATTGGTCAGCTTTTATGGCTTCAAATTCTTTGTTGGAGCTTTGTTTTAGATATTGTATGAAATTCTTTACTTCCTTCATTTGGTGTTCAGTGTTTATTCTCAAATCACTTAGTTGATTCGTTATGGATTCCTTGGACTCCGATTCCTTCTGTTGGGCTCCATTCAGCATTCCCTTTGTGGTCTCCCTGATTCCTTTCAAGTGTCTCTTTATGGATTCCCTTAATGTCTCTATTGACCTTTGTCTATTCTCATCCCTCTCTTGCAATTCTTGTATTACTCTTTGATTAGATTTCTCACGTTCATGCAACTTCTGTAGTTGACTTTGGCTGATCTCAGCCTGCTCACGAATTCCTTTATTTCTCTTTGAGTGTTCTCAACCTGCTCATGCAATTCCAGTATCAATCTTTGAGTAGCTTCCTCAAGCCCATGAGTTTCCTGTTTTGATCTTTGGTTTGCCTCCTCTCTCTCCCTATCACGCTCACACTGAGTCCTTTGCAGGGTTTCAATCTTTCATTCACCATGTTTAACAGTAGTATTTGTAGAGCTTTTTGAGAACTCTCTGGATTATTCATTATCTGTTCTGTCACCTCATTATCTTGAGTGGGAATTGAGATACCTGGACTTGCCATTTTCCATGTGTTTTTCTGGCTTGTTCTGCCCATTTGGGATGAAAGTATTGCCAGTTTTGTTCGAGACCACCATTTTACGGAAAGCATCAATCAAAGTCCTGTAATTGCATAGCCAAAAGTCTGTAGATACAATCTAGTTCAACAGATACAGTCTATTCAACATTAAACAACTATGTATTAATGGGCTAAGAATAGCAAAGAAGAATTTGACACACCAGGAATTATTATGTTTAGGGAGAATGCTGGGGAAAAATAGGGTTAGAGGGATATGGAAAGGTAAAACGAGAATGAAATTAACCAAGTCCTAATCTCACAGAGGGAAATGGAACGGAAAGAATGATAGGAGAGAGAGAAGAAAAAAATTGAAAAAAGGGACAAGAAAAAAATGGAAAGACAAATATTTAAATTTAAAAAGTGAAACTCTTAAAAGTAATGAAAATTTAAAGAAGTAATATTGAGAGATGAACGGGGATAGGATGAGAGGAAGGGAGGGATACAAAGGAGACCTGAAAAACTAAAAAATAAAAATACTTCAAATATTGTATAGGTATAAATAGATATTACTGCTATTATGGAATTTAATCCTAAGAGGTTTTGAATTGAGTAATACATTTTTGGATTAACTATGTACGCAATTGGGGGATAAGGTCTTATAATCAATGACAGGTATATATGAGGTGAGCAGAACAACAAATAATTCATGCAAAAAGAACAAAAGATGAAAAAGTAAAACGAATGAGAAAAAGGAAGAATAAAAAAGACCAAAGGTCAGTAGAGATTTTTTTTAAAAAGCACACACACACACACACACACACACACACACGCACACACGCACACACACACACACACACACACACACACACATACATATATATACCTAAAATAAAAGTTATAAGAGGAGGAAAAAACGATTAATAAAAACAATTTTTTATAAGTAAAAGGAAAAATTTAGAAAAGATACACAAAAAAGACTTCTTTGGTTTTGTTTTTGGGGTGTTGATGGGAAGATCCTGTATCTCCCTTGTGACAGTAACCAGTGTCTTTGTGGAATCTCTGGTTTTCTTGTGGTGTTTGGTTTTCTGTGGCTAGATTGGTTTCTTAAGTCAGTTTGTTTGGGCAGGCAGAAAAAACATCTGTTGGTTTACACAGAAGTTTGTGTTGCTCCTCCCAGGCTAGTTCAGTGGGAGGGAGATCTGCTTTGAGTATCACAAAAGAGGGAAATGGTTGTTTCCTCTAGTTTGGAGTTGCTATGATAAGGCTGGGTTCTGGGTAAAGTTGAGGCCTTTCAGCAAACAGTAGCTTTTCCCTGAGGGTCTAGCTTCTGAGACATTCACAGAGCCCAGCCTGGAGCCATTCTCAGGATTTATGTTTACTGAGTTTCAATTGATTGTCAGGGCTTTTGTAGGGAGGGGCAGCCTCTGGCTCAGTTTACCCAGTGAAGAAAGCCACTCTTTCGGGGGTGTAGCTTTCTCTGCCTGGTTGTGGTGACTTTCCCATGGGTGGAGTTGAGAATGGCAGGTCAGGGTAGGTATTTGTGACTAGCTAAATGACTCTTTTGTTTTCATCAAAGGACTGAGTTGGAGCTAGCTGCTTAGCCAGGCCTTTGTCTGTATCAAAGATGGATATCTCCAGTGTTGGGGGAAGGGGTGGCCTTCCTTCCTCTGCTCCCTTTGAGAAGGAGTGAGGATGTCAGTTTTGTACTCCCGCTGGAGTGTTGGTTCCTGGGTAGCCTCTGGTGTGCTATCTGCTGGGTGAAGATATCTGCTACTTGTCAGGTCTTGCTGGTGTTGAGTAAAATCTGCTTGCCCACTGCATCTGGCACATTTGTCCCAGACTCTCTGGCTTGTAGGTATGGTGGCTATGCATGCCACCACAGCCGCCACAGCCACCACAGCCATGACTGCTGGAAAATGTTCAGATCTGTCACCTTACCTGTATTTTCCTTCTCTGGCCAAACTCTCTGTACTGTGATGGCACACTTGGAGTGCCTAGGGGTGTTCACTGGAACACTAGAATTGCTTTCTATGTGAGAGCTTGTTTAGCCACCAGGTTCTCCTCTGCCATCTTCTTGAAATTCCTGAAGGTGTTTAAATATTACTGGAATTGTACTGGAATAAATAATGTTCACCCTGACTATCTTGAGAAAGAAAAATTGGTTTCTCAGCACTATTGGTAAGAACTTGAGTGAAACAAACGAAAGGAAAAATGAGGAACAACTCAACACATACATTCAAAAGAAACAAAACAACCCATGAAAACACAAATTAACTCAGTACTCAAGAACCTGCAGGAAATGCAAAGATTTTTAAAAAATAGCTATGATAAGCTTATGAAAATCCTGACTACATGGGAGTCTACTGTTGTGAGGATAGTGGTTAAAGCTCAGACTGGACAGAAAGAACTGTACACAATGCCTGGCACTTGTTATTCTAAATTCCAGGAAGAATAACATGAAGTAGATTGAGCCCACTATCATACACAAGTAGGAAGCCAGATTCTATCTGAAAGGTAATCAGGATACTTTAGGGCTGGGGGCATGCCAAAGTGGTAAGAACATCCATTTAGGAGACACAAGACACTCAATTCAAACTCTAGTATTATGGGTATTAAAGAAAAAAAGCTATGACTTTAAATAATGGGAATAATTGCAAGATTTGAATATTTGAGTGGAGAAAAATTCATGAGAGAGATAGAGTTTACCCACGTTGCAATGTTTTCTACTTAAGTGATAATATTATGTGCTACTCCAGACATAACAGAGTTACCTTGCAAATGAATGGATGTGTATTGGGGTGAAGGAAATACTTTACTTCCACAGGTGTAAATTAAATACTTTTTTGGGGTGGATTTTAGTTCTTGAACTAAGAGTCTGGGTGATATCTCTGAGTCTTAGTTCAAGAACTAAAATCCACCGTCGAGAACTTATGGAGACCAGATGCCCTTTATCGGAAGGATGGTTGGAGAAAGTGTTGCTCATATACACAATTGGATTGCACCCATACATTATAAAGACTGTTACAGCATTTGCAAAGAAATGGATAGATATAAAATTATGTTAAGTAAAAGAAGTCAGAGCCAGACATACAAAGGATGCATATTTGGAAGCCAGAATTTTATGCAAGTTAAACAACAGTATTAATCAAAGCATGCTATTTGCAGAGGAGTATTTAAAAGGTGAAATTTCTTATAAAATTGAACTTTTAATCCAACAAAATGAATACCAGGAAACTATCACTTGGAAAATGTGAGGGGAAGACAAATGGAAGGAATAAAGAGACTTATGGAAGTAGAGAGTGAAGCTATAATATTCAATGCAGATAGCATGAAACTAGAAAAAATGAAAGTGGGGTGAGGTTTGGAAGGATGTTGGAAAGTTATGTAAAGATCCATTGTACTTATAAACTGATTCGTTGAATGGAAAACCCTTCGTGCAACTATTTAATAAAAATATAATTTAAAAAATGGAGACATCTGATCTTAAACCATGAGTCAATATGATAATTTCCTTCTCAGAAATTGTCTTTGCAGGTATTTTCTTCTCACTGACAGAAAATTGAACAACGCAATGAATTTCAATACATCACTTTGCATATCCTAAATAGACACAATATAAAAATCACAGTAAAAATATTAGAATATATCACATGATAAAATAACAGGTAGAAAGTATCAAACTCTGATTGTTTTTCCAAGTACTTTTCCTTTGGTATCTAATTTAATCCTAACAATAATCCCATAAAGTGGAACTACCTCTATTTTTAATTCTAAGATTATGTTATTTAAGTCTTCAGAGTTGGAATTACTAGTACAATATTGCACACATGGTAAGTGTTAGCCTGCGTTCCATTCCCACCATATCAAATAACCTCATTCTATTTTATAACTAAATACCATCACTCAGTCTACTAATTCTAGTAAAATTTCCCAACTTATTGTGCACACTTAATAATATTTCACTTTATCTTTGTTAGAAAAGAGGTAACTAAGCCGGACACCCGTGGCTCACGCCTATAATGTTAGCTACTCAGGAGGCTGAGATCTGAGGATTGTGATTCAAAGCCAGCTCGGGCAGGACAGACGGTGAGACTCTTATCTCTAATAAACCACTAGTAAACTGGAAATGGCACTGTGGTCCAAGTGGTAGAGCGATCGCCTTGAGTGGAAGAGCGCAGGGACAGCACACGAGCCCAGAGTTCAAGCCCCATGACCAACAACAACAACAAAAAGAAAATAAGTAACTGTAATATAAAAACTCCAAGTTCATAATCAATTGATACCTCCCTGCAGAAAGGAACTACTAAACTATAACATTCTTGATTTCTACCTCAAAATAGTAGAAATCATATTTTATCCCTTCACTCAACACTGCACTGCCTGGGGACCCCATCTCTGGTTAACACAGTCTTACTGAAAGAAGGACCTGCCCAATTCCTGATGGAAACAGACTGCAGGTCTTTTGGAGCAATCATTTCCACACTGTAGCTCACCTAAATTGTTGACCATTAGAAGTATTTTGATTGCTTTTCATACCCAACATTTTGAGCGAAATGTACTACTTTAAAATGTTATTAAAGAAAGACTGATATAAAAATCACTTTTGACCCCAGATAAATATTTGACCTTTCATATACCCAACAATGCAGTGTGAATTATCACTAATGTTAGGAACGAGCGATTAAAAATCATAGACACCAAGACCTAAGTATGAATTAAAGACTCTCCAACTTGTGAATACAATTGGTTTAAAAAGACATCAATACTACTGCACTTTTAATTCCCTATGATAATAATGATTCCCTATGATAATGGTAATGATAATGATAAATTATTAACACTTAAAAATAACTCATGTTCTTGGGAGTAGGACACAAAACACAAGGTTATTCCTAATCATTTTAAAAGAACATTATTTATACTAAAAGTTCACTCATAACTATAAAGATTCTAAAACTAACTGAAGTTTAGAGGCACAAAGGAAATAATTTTACTGCATCATGTACATTCAATGGACTGTTAATAGAAAACAAAGTTATACTAATAATTAGCTTACCCAATTCACTTACATTCTTTTATTCTATTCCATTTACTTTCATAAAAACTGGGTTTTCATAAAATGACGCATAAAAAGCCTATATATCCACTTACATTTTCAGATCTTAACAATATTTATTTCAGAAATTTTAGCACTATAGTCAATGTACTGAAATAATACTAAAATATTCAAAAGATTTTATGAAATTGTAAGACTTGCTCTGGGATGTTATGTATACTGGAAAAGATATCCAAAAAGCCTTATTTGTTAGTTGCCGTAGTTACTCCCACAAAAGAGCAATTAGTAAAGATCCCTGTGCATATACAAAACACCTACAAACGCATCCACAATCTAGACATGACACATGCTTTTTGTTTG